>NC_032025.1:19158712-19160897 GCF_001865875.1 Lupinus angustifolius
ATACCTTGAGAGCGATCACTCAGTATCCGAATACCTAATACAAAAGAAGCTTCCCCAAGATCTTTCATTTCGAAATTCTTCGTTAGAAATCTCTTGGTCTCATGCAATAGTCTCATATCACTGCTAGCAAGCATTATATCATCGACATATAATATTAGGAAGATAAATTTACTCCCACCGAACTTATGATATACACAATCTTCAATTTTATTTGCCTCAAAGCCATACGAGGTAATAACTTGATGAAATTTATGATTCCATTGACGAGAAGCTTGTTTAAGCCCATAGATGGATTTCTTTAATTTGCTTACCATAGACTTTGAGCCAACTGACACAAAGTTTTCTGGTTGCACCATACAAATCGTTTCCTTAATGTCACCATTAAGAAATGCAGTCTTAACATCCATCTGATGTAGCTCTAAATCAAAATGAGCCACTAGTACCAATATTATTCTAAAAGAATCCTTCGAAGATACTAGAGATAAGGTTTCTTTATAATAAATGCCTTCTTTCTAAGTGAAGCGTTTAGCTACTAGATGAACTTTATATATGTCATATTACCCTTCAAATCCCTCTTGGTTTTAAATATCCATTTGCAACCAATAGGTTTCGCATCTTCAGGTAATTCGACAAGATCCCAAACGTCATTATCATGCATAGACTTCATCTCATCCTTCATGGCATCGATCCACTTTTGAGAGTTAGAACTTTTCATGGCTTGACAAAAATTCAATGGATCATCTTCTGTTAACCCAATGTCATCCTCATGTTCTTGAAGAAATACAATATAATCATCAGGAATTATACTTCTCCTCTCTCTAGTGGATCTCATAATGACACTTCTACTTCTTGAGGTTGTTGAATTTGTTCTATAGGTACTTGAGGGAGAACCTCATTGTTGTCTTGTTCTAAAATATTGTCAGGGACAATATTCTGAACATTATCTTCTAGTATCGAATTTATTCCTTGAATGGTAATAGGCATAAGAACTTGTTCACTATCAGTGACAGGTTCTTCCTCAAAGACAACATTCCCTTCTCTTCCTTCCCAAAATCAACTTCCTCAAGAAATATTGCATTTCCGGTATCAAAAAAGAGTCTTGAAGTGGGATCATAAAATTTATAGCCCCGAGAGCATTCAACATAGCCAACAAAATAACAGCTAGTAGTTCTAGAGTTCAGTTTTCTTTCATGTGGTCTATAAGGCCGCGCCTCAGTTGGACAACCCCAAATATTCAAGTGTTTCAAGCTTGGTCTTTTATTAGTCCAAAGATCATATTTTGTTAACTGCTTTACTTGACACCATTTTAAGGATGTAAACTGCGGTCTTTAAAGCTTCCACCCAAAGAGACTCTGGTAAGGAAGAATAACTAATCATACTTCTCACCATATCCTTAAGAGTTCGGTTTCGTCACTCAACAACACCATTCATGCTAGGTTTACCTAGCATAATGTATTGCATAACAATTCCACACTCTCTGAGGAGAAGCACAAATGGCCTTGGACGTTGTTCTCCTGATCCATCATATCTGCCATACTATTCACCACCACGGTCAAATTTGATAGCCTTAATTTTCTTTCCAAGTTGAAGTTCAACTTCAGCCTTGAAAGACTTGAAAATATCCAAGGATTGGAACTTCTCATGTATAAGATATAGGTAGTCGTACCTAGAGTAATCGTCTATGAACGTAATAAAATAATGTTGTCCATTCCAGGAAGCCATAAGGAAAAGACCACATATATTCTATGTATTAGTTCTAAGACATCTATATCTCTTTCGGCACCTAACTTCCTTTTGTTTGTCTGTTTTCCCTTTATGCACTCAACACATACCTCAAAGTCTGATAAATCTAAAGGGTCAAGAATTTCATCCGACACAAGTCTTTGAATTCTTTGTTTAGATATATGACCCAAACCTAGCATAATGTATTGCATAACAATTCCACACTCTCTGAGGAGAAGCACAAATGGCCTTGGACGTTGTTCTCCTGATCCATCATATCTGCCATACTATTCACCACCACGGTCAAATTTGATAGCCTTAATTTTCTTTCCAAGTTGAAGTTCAACTTCAGCCTTGAAAGACTTGAAAATATCCAAGGATTGGAACTTCTCATGTATAAGATATAGGTAGTCGTACCTAGAGTAATCGTCTATGAACGTAATAAAATAATGTTGTCCATTCC
>NC_032025.1:19160997-19166733 GCF_001865875.1 Lupinus angustifolius
TTGTCCTTCTGAGTGTTATAACTCATTTTGAATTGCCCAAAGTGTGCAGGAAGAGAGATCAAAACCAATTGCACGAGCAGGTCATCACCAAGCTCTAACTTAAGTGACCTGAGTTTTGATGCGAGATTAGACATCTTCATAATGTACTCCCTCATGTTCCCTTTGCCTTTATACTTCATGGAGATGAGTTTAGCCAAAAGGCTACTCGTCTCCGCCTTTTCATTCTTGGCAAAGAATTGTTCTATTTCTTCAAGGAACTTCCTTGCACTTTCATCCTTAGATTAAGAGCTCCGAAACACACCTGGAATAGAGCGTTTCATGATCATCACGCACATTCGGTTAGAGCGTTCCCATTTCTCAATTTTAGCATCAACGAGGTTTTCCGTAGTGGAAATGGATTTCTCCACACGAAGTGCTAGATCAAAATCCATACAACCGAGAATAATTTCCACGGCTTCCTTCTAGACCTTAAAGTTTGTGCCATTAAACAATGAGATGTTACTAATTTGAGTAGAAAAATTTGTAGCATTAGTAAAAGACACTGAATCCACATAAAAAAAATTAATAACATGTTCAAATCTAAACAAACAAGTCATGTAATATATATATAAAAAACAAGACATGTTCACATAATGGATCCATCACAAGATACCTAGCACCACATCAATTTCTAGTCTTTGGACAGAGAAATCAATTTGTAAGTGGTACTCTCAATGTAATGATCAAATATTAACAATTAGTTCTGACAAACAATAACATTTCTTTGGACCGACTATTATTCACATTAAAAAACTTTATAATTGTTACATATTTATCATCACATGTATGTTATTATTTGACCAAATTGTATCTTCCTGAACATAATTTGCATAAATAATCTCATATTCATCTGTGTAATTTCAATTAATTTCCACAATAGAGGTTACGTTGGCAACATATTGCATTAATTAATTCAAAATAAATACCAGACAAAAGAAAAATACAATATGGGTCAATTACAAAAAAAAATATCATTTTGGAATTAAAACCTTCATATTTGATATGTTTTATGATTAACAAATCTAATCCCACAATATAATAATATAATTCCAAACCAAAACAATACAAGTTATTTAAAGAAACAGTGCAAAGAAAGCATTTGGATATACACATTTGCACAGATGCAATAGCAATATAAGTGGCTAAAAGTATGTACACTTTGATTATCATAGAACAAATATGATAATTTCACCACACAAAAAAATTGTGCCGCACGAGAATAGTACCTTGAATCCAATTGTACAATTCAAAATTTTCACAAATAAATCTTTCTGCAGCGGAAGCAAAAAAAATGCACAACTAAACAAAATATGTGATTATTCACAATCTAATATCATAGAACAATACCATCAATCAGATTGCATAAATTTAAGTTATAAAAATTCTGCAACAATCAACAAAAGTAATATGACAAAAGAATACCAGACAACACTGTCATTCTAAATTTATCACAAAAGAATCATGATGTGCATACATGATTCATCAAGGAAAACAAAATGTTTCTTTACATTTATCACAAAGCTATTAAATCTTGTATATTTAATTCCATTTCAATATTTTTCACGTGTAATGCATACCAGTAATGCAATCCATGATAGTAGATTGCAGAAGCCTATAATAAAACCAATATTTTATTGAAAAACAATTCAAACCCTAAATACACAATCTATATGACATGATAGCGGAAGCATAAAATCCCCAAATTAAAATTAGGGTTCATACAAGATTTGGGAAAACACCCTGTATGGAGAATCATAAAATTCAGAACCTATGCTCTAATACCATTTGTTTGGAATTCCTTATGATTGGTGAAATACCAATCCTAGGATCTTGAATCTCATGATTATCACACACATATATGAAATATGTGCTCCTTTGATCTACATTTCTGAAAAAGGTATTGTGGTATGATGACATTCCTCAACCAAATCCATGATTCCTCTTGGGACTTGCGTTTTCACTCTAATTGGGAGAGGAGAAAACTGAATTTGATTTGGTGTGTTGGGGACCATAATCTTCCTTATGCGTTAACTTATAGGGTTCCCATTATCTCATATGCGTTAACTTGATGTGTATCCACCCATTAAGCCAGTAATTAGATCACTTATAATGTAACCCCGAAAATAAATAGTTGATATCATTGTATCAAATATATGATGTCCACCTTAATTAGAAACTATAAATTTTTAACAAGTGTTTCTTTGATATTCAAGAGAGAAAAGAGATTGAATTTTCATATTTCAATAGAGTGCATATTCACAAAACCTTGCACAAATCTTCATTAGAATCTAGGGTTCTTGTGATATTTCTGTTATTAGGTTTAGTTCTGAGTTTAGTGTTGTATTAGCACATTCAAGGTGCAAATTACTCAGATTTATCTTTCTTTAGCCAAGTGAATTGAGATTCTCATGGGTGTTGAGAATTAGTGTCAGAATCTAGCTGTGGTTAGGTTTTGTATCTTCACACTTTACAAAGGTCTTGGTTGGGAGTGTTCAACGGGTGAGGCTATACCGTGATTAAGTGTTAAGTATCCGAAAGAGACGAGTTAGAAGTCAAACCAACGTGAGAGACTCTAGGGCCGAGAAAGAAGCGTTTGTAGAGTTATTGGAAGTGTGTTTATAAAGTACATTTCATTCCATAGTGAATAAAATCTTTCCAGATCAGAATGAGGGGCCTGAATGTAGGTTGCAAGTGGACCCACAAACGAAGCAGAATAAATTTTTTTGGCACACTCTTTCTATCCTTTATCTCTTTACAATTCAATTTTTAGCGTATTTTCATTTTTTATTCTTTATTATGCTTAATTGACTTTTGATGTGAAAGTTGTTAATTTATCATTTGATATTTTATCATTAAGTATTTGAATCTGTAAAAATTAGTTTTGGTAAAAATAATGTTTTACAAAAAAAACATATAATTCAATATTTCAAGAATTAGAATAATTGATTACTGTTTATTAATAATTGATTACTATATAAATAATCGAATACTCTGTGTGATAATTGATTATCTTAGATTATGTTTGTGATATTACGATTAACTGGAAAAATGACTTTAGTGAACTGCTACACCTATTCACACTATCTAGATGTGTTTTACTCTAATTTTACCCAATAAATACACCGCAAAATAAATTAATCTTTTAGTCATAAGATATAGTGATACTCTTAGTTATTCAAAAAAAATTGAAAATCCTAATTTTTGGTGCAATAGAAACTAGTCAACTACATTTGATAGAATATCAAACAAGATTTTAATGATGGCGTTGGTTGATTAATTTGGGAATAATGATCCTCCGTCCCAAAAACTTCCCGTCCTTATATCTTAAGCCAATAATATTCCACCAAATCACATAAAAATGTTATTATATATTTTTTTTAATTCTCTTTTCAAGTATGTGTCAAATTTTCATTAGATTAGAACACATTGGGATACAAAAAAGTGGGACAGCTGATATTGTTAATTTGGCACGCAGGAATCTAACGGGCTTCACACTAAAATGTTGAGTCCGTCTACATACTTCCTACTATATGCAATATAAATAGCATTGCTCCATAAGAATTTAGTTGAAAAGTAGGTACATCATTATTAAATCATTCTGAAAGTAAGCACAGATAGAATTCCAGAAACTCCGATAGTTGATTTATACCTCAACAATGAAGCGTGCAAGATTTTTTCCCTATTAATTAATGAGTAAATAACTGAGTATCTAGAAATACCAATCTTAACACTCCAATATTCCTTTTCAATAAAAACTATATGTTGTGGTCCTAATTCATAACGTGTCTTATGCATAATTCGGTTTTGTTAACTAATCTATAATTTGTTCACTTTAATTAGAAAGTGAAGTGGACAAGTCCAACAATTTACTATTTAGTAGATAAATTAAGTTTACTTAAGTATAACGTCAGAGATTTGTCTCTGACGCACGTATTGAAAATATTTGTTGAAGATGGGAAAAAATTTATCGGATGAGAAGATTAATGTTGAGAAAAATGTTATTTAAACAATCATCTTTTAGAATTCTTCTAATAATTTCTATGATGGACAAAGAATAATTTCTATGGTGCAGTTCATTATTTTCCAACATACAAAAATTGCTTTATTTATTTGTTCAAATGCATGCATCATTGTAAATCCAATGCAAACAAAAAAAACTTGATATCTTCTATCTCAAAAGTATGTCATTTTATGTGTATCAAATATCATGCATCATTTTAATTTAAATATATTTTTCAACTAATTACAAATAAATGACACATGAAATGATACACATTTTAGAATAAAAGATGTGCTCCAAAAAAGGGGTCAAAACAGCATGTAATGTAATATTATTATACTATATATGAGAAGGAAGTGATCAATTTATGTTTGGCTTAAGTTTGGATTTAAGATTATTAATAAAATCAAGCTTCTGAAGTCAATAACAAGCTTACTGATGTTGTGATGAGGGGGTGGAAATTAAAGTGGAAACAACTAGATATTTTTGTTGTTCAAGTGAAAAAGACATTTTTGATGATTATAAAAGGTGGATAATATATTTTTAGTGTAACAACCCGATTCTTTTGTGAAGTAAATAAATAAATAAAAATGTTTTTATAGAATTTATTTCTCAACAACTATTTATGACTATGAATTTCTTCCTTCATAGATTTTATTTATTGGGGATACATTTAATAAATATGAGTTTCTAATTAAAAACCATGACCCAAATGACATAACAATATATTTTTAAGACTTCAACAATTCAAGTTCATTTTCTATAATTATGTGAATAAATAATTTATTTCCAAGAATCAATTTTCCTTATTTTAATGACTAAGTATATATATTTACTTATCAATACTTTTGTCATTCTAAAGCAACCTAATAAAAGCACATGTGATAATATCCACCAAATGTCATGACTAAAAGTCATATATAACATGTTTTACAAACAACTACATAATAACTATGATCTATCTATGGGAATGCAATTTCTAGTTAGTTTTAGTTGCATACATACAAATAACTTATAGTTTTTCCAAGTAAAGTAAAACTTGTGTTCCTAGAGTATCAGAAGTTAATTTCATCCTTACAACAGGTACCACAATACACAAAAACATAACACAAAACAGAACACCTAAGGTAACCCATTTTACCAGTCTTCCAAAAATATAAGTATCCAACATATCATTCCAATCACACACCAACCCTATATTCCTATGCTACTAACAGGAACCAGATCCTCTACCATTTCTTAGGGAGAAGTGTTGCTTGTTATCTGTATGATCATAAGATATACCAGTACACAATATACAAAAACAAAGAGAGAGTAAGTTATCCTTTTAAGGCACAATATGTGGAATTATATGGAAATTAAGTATCATAACATAATATAAATAATATATATCATAACATGGACAATCATAACTCAACATAAGCGATTATAACACAGTATAAGCGACATGACACAACATAAACGATTATAGCACAACATTAACAATCATATTATAAAATAAACATATCACATTTCTCAAACATAAAACTCAATCTCATGAGTATGGTGCATAAACTATGCAATGTATCACCAACTAGTCCAATATCAAATGCAATGCATATGAATCCATATTCAACCTTTCACTTTTCAACTCAACTCCCATTATTTTTCAACTCAACTCCTTTTGGAAAGCAATCGGGAGTACAAGACATCCTGTA
>NC_032025.1:19166833-19184022 GCF_001865875.1 Lupinus angustifolius
AAAGGAAAAGAAAAACAATGGAGGAAGAAGATAATGACTCACCACTTTTCTTCTTCTCCTCCTCCCCAATGTTACGTTCTGGTTCCTCCCCAAAGAAAGGGACAATCCCTTTTATTTTTATTTTTCTTAACTCTTTTTAAATCAATTGAAATATGCATATATAATTATCATATAAGAATATTAATAACATATTATTATATTCTATTTTAATCAATTACTAAATACATTTCTTATTGTTATTATTCCAAAAATTTATATTAGTCATAAGGCAATTTGGATTGATAAACCTATAACAAATCTTATAATTTAAAAGAATCAATCTAACTATGCTACTAATCCTAAATATATTATATCATACTCATGTTCTAAAAATATATGAATAGATTTAAAAAAGAAAACATTACACTTTAGTACAATGTTTTAAATACACATATATTCTCAATTATATAATAAAAATCAATTTAATACACTAAACAAAAATCCTAATTCATATTAGGAAAAAATATAGGCGTTATATTTAGTATTAAAAATTCATACAGTATCTATACATATAATTTATATTCATCAATTATATCTTCATCAAATTATCAATTTTATTCATATAATAATCATCATAATAACAAGTATGATTTAATTAAATAGTAAAAATACAGAAAATGATATTTTAATATTATTTTATAAAATTTTATTGGTTAAAAATATAAAGATAAAAAAATTCTAAAACAACCCCACAATTTCTATCCAATACCAAATTCTCTAGTACTAGAGATGATCCCCATATGAGAATTGTTAAGTATCAGTGCTCTAGACACACCTAGAAGGGGTTGAATAGGTGTAGCGGTTATTAATTACCGCTTTTTGCACTAAAACCTAGTTCTGGAAAACAGCTCAGGTAATCGATTAACCAGTGGGCTTAATTGATTAAAATGTATCAGAAGCAGAATGACAGATTGGCTTCTTGCACAGCAAGTTACCAGCAAACAAGCAGAGAGACAACAAATATTTTTATATACAATTAACAAGGATGTGACAAAGTAGCAGTATGCAAAATATCAGCTTAATACACGAATTAAAACAGCTTGAATAATAAAAGAGATTGAGAGAGAACAACTTGCACAATAGGATTTTTATCCTGGTTCGTTTGCGGGTCCACTTGAAAACTACACTCAGACCTCCCCTTCTGATCTTGGGAGATTTCTCTTCACTATATTGAAAGCATTGTATGTTACATACACCAATTCAATTACAAGACTCTAGACGCTTCTTTCTTGAATTCCAAGAACCTCTAACCTTGGTTTGACTATCCCTATCGCCCAAGAAAACTTTTCTCGCGATCTAGCCACAGCCAAGATTTTCGCTATAAATTCAAGACCTCCAAGCCTTGGTGAAGATTCACTAAATCTCAATGGTGGTGAGACACCAAGAGACAAAACCTCATGTACAAAACAATATACAAAAACATAGTTTTATTAAGCACTAATATGCTTAAATTACAACAATGAAAACTTAAAGATTAACTCACACTCAAGTAACACAAGTCATCATGAATGTATGCGAATTAATAAAAAATACAGAGAATGCATAATCTTTTTCGAAAATCTCTAAAACGTAATGCACGAACATGTAAGAAAGAATGAATGAGAGTTAGCACATTAAAACTACAAGCAATACATCATGAACAATATCACTAAGCATGTTAATCTCTCTTTCTCACACATGCATCTCTCTTCTGCATATACAATACAGTAAATCACGAATTCAACAAAATGATATGCAATTTTTTACATTTATGCAAGTTAACACAATTTATACAAAATAGATGTGGCTCCACAAACTGTTTTTTTAGTTACGCAATTAAAACATAAAATAGTTAAATCAGAAAACAAACACGTTAATCGATTAAGACTCCACGTTAATCGATTAACTAGCATATTTTAATACATGATTAAACAGTAAACTACTTATATGTTATGCTTGACACCTATACATGTTTTAGCAATTATGTTATGCCTAATATGCACATATAACATGTATGATTAACACATGAACACATAATAAACTAGATGATATGCCTCATGACTATGATATGTCAATATTAATGGCTTTTGAGACTTGTATCTTGGTTTACCTAACCTAGACTCACTAACTAAGGCACACATCCCATACTACTTATTAATATAACTCTATTAATATAACTCTATTAATATAACCTAGCCTAAATATCACCCTTGAGTTCTAGATATGTTGATTGTTGAGTCATTTTCAAGTTTTTACTAACTACTTGTTTTCATCAAAACATCAGCAAAACATTGCTAGTACAATCCTTACACTTTCAAGAATAACGTACATATACTCTCCGAGGAAGAGCGATTGTTACTTCTCATTCCATTAATTTTTTATTGAATAGAAAGATATAAAAAAGACATCAATATTATTTAATGATTCAAACCTTTGACAAGAAGCTAAAATACATATTGGCTTGGTCTAATGTGCACACGTGTGTACATCATATAAACCTTTCACCCGGAACCTATCTAAAATAATGAGATTTGATTGAGATGAGGTTAGAAATTTAGAATGACAAAAACAGCTTTGAAAAGAAATTAACTCAATCAATTCATAACACTAAAACACAATATACATATATAATTCAGAGACAAGATTTTTTCATGAACCATTAAGTAATTTCACATTAATGATACAACATACAATAGCAGTTTCTAAGCAACTTGCTTATATGTAATAAAAGCAAGGAAACAAGGACTCATACACAGGTGAATGAATCTACTCTACACTATGTTTCCAGATATTAAAGAATTTCATCAAATGGCCATCACCACCATTTGAGAAAAGTAAAGAAAAAAATATAATAACAATAATTAAACTTCAAATATTAAGGAGAGAAAATAAAATAGAAACAAATATTTGTTGTCTCAGATTCTATCTCATATGTTGTCCTAAGCTAATCATAATAAAACAAAAATGACAATAATAATAAATATTTAAAATTTTTAATACATTCCAAACAATATATTAAATATAATCTGAAACATCGTTTACTCTATTAAGAAAACATTATTAACTAATCAATTTTTGTTTTCTATATACTTTGTGCCCTTTTCTTTCCATGCAAGACTGAAAGTACGTATTCTTTCCAATGCAACTTCCAATGTGTGCTCACTCATATTAGCAAAGCAAACCCTAAACCAACCAGGTTCAGAACAATGGCAAGAAGAACCTGGAGAGATATTAAGTTTCAATTCATGCACAATAGCATTCCATAGCTCCAATTCACCTTCCATTGTTGCCTTATTATTCTTCAACAAAAATGGACTTAGATTCATCCAACAAAACAATCCTGCATTACCTTTCAAGCACTCAATGCCAACACTTCTCAGACCTTCAATTATCATTTGATACCTCTTCCTTAACCTCTCTCTATTAGTTTTAATGTATTTTTCAGTGAACTTCTTATCAGATAACATTGAAGCCAAAAGTTGCTGTGTTTGTGAAGATATTAAAGTGAAACTTGACATTCTTCTAGCAGTGGTTACAACTTTATCATTGTATGAATAAATTGTTCCAACTCTGAAACCAGGAAGACCTAGATCTTTTGAGAGACTATAAACAATGTGAACCCTTTCTGCATTTTTGTATCCCCTAGCTTCTAGGATTTCTGCTACACTTAGAAACTCTGAAGAAGAAAAGACCGAGCCTGAGTAGATTTCATCAGAAACAAGGTGGATATTCTTGCTATTCACGAAGTCAAGAATCTCCTCAAGAACTTTTCGTTGAATTGTTGCACCTATAGGGTTTGAAGGGTTTGTTATTAGGACCCCTCTTACTTTAGTGTTCATGGCTTCTGCTTCTTTAAATGCTGCTTCTAATGCTTGAGGAGTGATTTGGAAATTGTTTGAACTGTCACAATGGATTGGAACTATGTTCACCCCAGTTCTCCACCTTAAATCTCTATCAAATCTGTTCACGAAAGAATACAAAGATAACATTAGTTTAAGCATAGAGTTATGTGTAGTTACAAATAACAACATATGATTTTAACAAAAAATGTTTGTCGAGATAATTTTACATATGCAATGACTGTATATGGTTAAATATTGTGGTTTTGTTTGTATCCAATTCTTTGCACTTTTGATGAGTGCAATATAATTGTAATGGTGTGTTAACATATATTTAAACAATGCCTAAGGTTTATTTGTAAGTTGATTTTTGGAGGGTAAGGGAGGGAAGGGAAAGACTTGAAAATCATAAAATACACTTGTAAGATGACTTGAAAATCATAAAATACACTTGTAAGATGACTTTCAAACCTTCCTTTTTCCTTCATTTTACTCTAAAAGTCAACTTGCAAACAAATCCTAAATGAACAAGGTAGACGATGTGTAACATACATATACATCAATTTTAAACACCCAAGTTCAAATTCTGCACAATTTTCATTATCTCTCATCCCATCAAAAACTGTGTACAAAAAATATTCATTTGGTGCTTAATTCTTACCCTGGATAAGAAGGGGTTGGAACAAGTAAAGCATCTCCAGGATTAGCAATGATGAAGGTTAAGAGCTCATTGGCTGCAGTTGCACCTGCAGTGAGGACTACTCTTTCTGAATCAAATTTTGCTCTCCCACCTCTTATTTGTTCCATGAAGCTTGCCATTGCTGTTCTGAAAGATTTGAGTCCATGATAGTCTTGAAATAAAGCATTCTCTCTGAAACCAGGACCTCCTTTGCCCCATGTAGCAGCCTCTGAGTGTTCTTCCAAGTACTTTTCCAACAAATCAAATGAAACCTGCATAATACAACACAATATATATATAAGAATTCTTATATTAATTATGTATTGCATGCATATATGTTATATTATTACATGTATACATGTTATAAATGTATGTACTTTACTTGATTTTCTGCTAATCCCATTTGTATAACTCCTGAGGGGTTAGTTAATTCATCATAGGGGTTTTCATCATAGGCTTTCCACCCAGCAAAATATGGGGAATCTTCACCATGAGTTCCAGAAATTGCAATTTTTGAAAGCTGAACACATAGTTGTTCTATCTCAAGACCCATATCTAGATTTTCCTCTTGGCAACAAAGAAAGATAAACACTTAGTTGGAAGTTCTTTTATTTATAGAAAGCTTGTGTAGGAATCAAGAGAGTGGTAGGATGAAAGAGAGAATGTTGAATGAAGAAGGATAATTGAATGAGAAGTTTGTCAGAACTAATTCCATATATATAGTGTTTGAGCTAAGTATGAAAAATAGGGAAAGATGTATGTAGCCGTAATGTAATAATTTTTTAATTGAATATTGTAAATAGACTCTATATAAATCTTTATATACATATTACACTAAAATGGTCTTACTACTAAAGAAAAACAAAATTTGTTTATTAGTCTATCATGTCCTTATGTCCCAATCTAATCATTCTTTGCCAATAAATAAAAATAACATTTTATTTTAATTTTATTTTATAAAAATGAAATATTAAATCCATGTGTTTAAACATAAATGGCGTGGGACAAGATTAAGGACAACATTTTAGGACACCATTTTATGATTGGTGATCCCATCCTAATCCAAGAGGATGATTTCTTCACACCTTTTCCTCCAACACCAATTTTTACCCTTCATATTAATTTTCTTATCTCATCTAATATTTTATCATATCATCTATCATATTTTCCATTCTCTTCTTATATCTCTCATTCTTACACCTTTTACAACTAAAAGCAAAATATGGTATCAACATTTTCTAATACAATTCTTAAAAACTTGAACTGAAAATATCTTATTACACTAGTTTGCTGGTATCATTTGCTATAGTCAAAAATATATATTAACATGATCTTAATTGTTAATCTCACAATGAATAATCATAAATATGAAAATGTATTCCTCTAAAATACACTTCATACTTTACATTGAGATCCGTAATATATTTTTAAGGGTATGTTATTTCTGTTTTTTTGGCAGCTTACCAAAAAAAATCAATGCCAAGCTTATCTCTTGTATTTGAGATGCATGTCAGATATTTTTAAGTAAAGAGTTTAACCTATTTTCAACCCAGGTGAAAATATATTTATATATTTTACTAAATAATAAGCATAAACTATGTACTTTAAAACAGAACAAACCGTGCCTTAAAATTTGACCTATAACAAGCTAATAATACAAGTTTGACTTGGCCATATATTTGGAACGCTGGACAAGCCAATTCAATTAAGTAAGGATGACAATGGGTACCCAGATTCATAGGTATCCAGACTCGTAGATACCCACAAAAAATACTCATAATGGGTTAGGGTTCATATTTTTGAATCCGTAGGTAATTGAGATTCGAGATTATAAGACTCGCTATTCGATGAGTCTGGGTCCGAGCAATGAGGTATCCAGACCTACACGTACATGGACCCTATTCATTCTTAAATATATATATATATATATATATAGTTAATTATTTTGTTAATTCATAAATGTGATTGTTATGTTATTAGATAATGATGTTATATTGTTAAGTAGTGATGTGATGTTGTTAACTGATATATGTAATATAATATTATGTTGACTGAACAATTCTTACCAAATCAATTTTATATCATATTGTTGAAATTGTCAATTTAAAATATGTTTAAAACTTTAAATTATATTTTATAATTTTTTTCTCTTGTTGATTACCTAAATAACATATAAATTGTTAGAAACAAACATATAATTACATAAATTACTCGCAATTTTTAATATTTTTGAATTTGTGAGAACCAACAGATCTGCTGGATACCCAAGACCCATGGGTAGCAGACCCAATAGGTATCAGCATGGCCTAGGACAAGTCTGGGTCCAAAAATAAAGTAACGAGACGAGTCTAGGTAATATCCTATCCAAACTCATCCAAACTCATTATCATCCCTATGTGTAACCCTCTGCCTCCACCTAACCTATTACCACATTTATCAAGGTATAGTCTTTCTTTTCATCTTTTAGTTCTTGTTTTCAAGTGGTGAATTCAGATAATTGTTATATTAATCTCGAGAAGCAAAACTGTATGTAGTTACACAAGAGGTCCACCGAAATTTTACTTTATGGCCGTGGATTTTACCATGACACAACATTCGTCTTATCTTTTTATTATGCACAAATTAAAAGTATGTTATATCAGTTACAAATTTAAATCTATTATTGATATTTTTGTTTTATTATTAGTGTGCGATTCGTGTTTATTAAGTGTCTGCCGGTCATGTTCTTATTTTACAGTATTAAGTAATTAATTTTTATACACTTTATTTTGTAAAATTAAAATGACTTTTTTAATTGTGTTTACTTTATATTATATATTTTTTGTCTTTATTAGAATGTCTTTATTAGAATAATATGCAACTTATAATTAATATGTTTGATGTGGTTATATAAGATTATATGGTTTTTTTAAATTAAAAAATTAAAGGGCAAAATAAGAATATATAAATTATACCATGGTGGTGGTTACACCATATTTTGGCTTATATATATTTATAGATGAGATGAAATAGCATATGAAATATAATTTGAGGCAATATATTTATTCCGGACAGCTATACCCCTGCTAGATCCACGCGGAAAATATATGGTTGTTGATGGTGTAGAGTTCTTGCCATTATAGTTTCCTTTCACTTAAAAATATCTTCTTATCTTTGTGTCGGTTGAAGGGGTTGGTTTTATATTTTGTTAGTGTGACTATGATGTGGTTTTACTGTTTTTAATTAAATCAAAAGTGGTTAGGTTTAAAAACCAATTTTTTTCTACTCCTCAGCAAAACAAGATCTTTTATCTTCAAGTTTCTAACTAAATAAATTTTATCATGTAAATAAAAGTATTAGTTTATCTTCTTACAACTTTTTTCAATTAAATTACACTTTTTAATTAGACGAGATAGAAAACAGAGACAAGAAGGGAATAAATTGTTAGATTTATTTAAGTATAAAGTCTCACATTGGATATGTAGAGGGAAGTGAAATAGTTTATAAGTAGAAAATCTCATGAAACTAATGTCTTAAGGATTTTGTTCAAGATGTGATGTCTCACTTATACTCTTCACTCTTCTAATACCACAGTAACAATGAAACTCTCTCATAGTTGGAGGCTCCTCGGCCGCAGTCTGGTCTAACAAGTAGTCTAAGAGCCAATGATTCAGTTGAGATACGATGGACTTAAGGGGGAGCGGACCAAAAAGTGTGTAATACCCACACTTGAGCGGAGATTGTTGAGTTTATTCAAGTGTGAAGTTCCACATTGGATATGCGTAGAAGAGTAACAAAGTTTATAAGTGGAAAAAAACTCATGAAACTAATGTCGTAAGGTTTTAGTTCAAAATGTGATGTCTCACTTGTGACTCTTCATTCTTCCCATACCAGTAATAATGAAACTCCTAAATAGTTGCCTAGACATAGTCTAGTCCATCATTTCCTCAACATATGACTAATGAAATCCTTTGTAGAACAAACTACAATAGTTCCTATGGGGAAACCTAATCATTCATTAATCAGTAAGGTCTGAATAGGTTTAACGTAGTGTTTAAGCATTTCTAAGCATAGTTTAAGTTTTGTTGACATGACAAGTGACAGAGATATCACAAGTACCCCGAAAGATCATTAAAGATTCTGTTTAGAAAGCAGCTTGAATGAAAGAGAAACTCTTAGAAGATATTATGACCCCACAAGTCAGTACAAAACAATAGAACTTAACATCTTTCAAGTTCTGAATATGCTTCCAAAGTCGTTTCATTTACATTAAAACAATTTAACATAGTTTATTCATATACTAGAAGTAATTTGTGCAATGATTGACTTAGTTATCAGACTTTTGTTTTTGGTTAAGCAAATAAAATGCAATTAGTCATATAGATTACGTTACTATTTGAGATAACAAATATCTCATCATCATGCATGCTTCTCCACCACACATGAAATTCTCACAAGTTAATTTATACTTTTATAAAATGAATAGGAGGGTTTCACTTATTATAAGAGTAAGTTTAAAAAATTTACTTCACATCTTAACCGTAAATTCTATGGAAATCCGAAATTCAATGTTATAAATTTTGTTTAGATCTAAACCATTAGATTTCTCTAGAATTGATGACTAAGATGTTAAAATATCTCTCTTACACAATATTCCAGGTCAAATATTAATATTAAAATATGAATAGAATCATTGAATGAATAATTATCATACTGTCATTTCAAATCGTTAATTACTTGAGTATGATTTTGGATCAGTACTTAACTATGATTTGACTTAACTAATTAAATGATTTAGTACTTAAAATATGTGCACACCGTTTAAACAGCGTGCATAATCTTTCTTCTCTCACTGTATGTCACTTTGGATGTGCTTCTATAATCTTTTCACATGATAATATTAATTTTGAGAAGTAATTTTGATATGTTTATATATGCTTCCACAACATTTAGGAGTTAAGGTGCTATTATGGTGAAGAGGAAGAAGTTAAGAAATGAAGTGAATGAGGTTGAATGTTCAAGTCTCGTCCAGACCAAATAATAATATGCTAACATTGTTAGAAATTTATAATTTCTAATTAATATGGACATTATATATTTGATACAGTGATATCGACTATTTATTTCGGGGTTACATTATAAGTGATCTAATTACTAGCACATTATAGATTTCTAAAAGCTGATAACGGATATGAGCTTAATGAGTGAATACCCACCAGGTTAGCCCATAGGGAATAATTGGAAACCTATAAGTTAACGCATAAGGAATAGTTATGATCACCAATACACCAAATCACAAATAGTTTTCACTTCTCCCCATGAGAGAGAAAACGAAGATCCCAAGAGGAATTAAGGATTTGATTGGGGAAGACCATCATACCAAAATTCTCTCAAAAGATATATTAAAAGAGTAGATTATAAAACATGAATTCAGGTATGACTTTGCATGCTTGTTTTATATTATGTGTGAGAATCATGATATTCAAGATCCTTATGATTGATATTTTACTAATCATCAGAAAATATCTAACAAGTGGTATCAAAGCTTTAGGTTTTGAATTTTATGGTTCTCCATTAAAGATGTTTTCCCCCAATTTTTTATGAACCCTAATTTTTTAAATTTGGGGATTTTTATGCTTCCGTTATTCGTTATGAAAATTGGGTATTTAGAAATAATGAGGATAACTTTTATCCGCTTCCGCTTATATTTGAATTATGAGTAATTTGTATTGTGAATCCTTGCAACATGAATTGAAGTATATATTCAGATCTGTGCATGAACATTGCATTAACTATTTTGTATGATTTTGTTACGCAATATGTATATTATATGTGCACTAATGCCTTACTGTTGAACATTAACTTTTGTTACTTTACAATTTGTTAAAGTAAATATATATAAGGTATATATATGTTAAGATGTGTTTTTTATTTTATACATATACAATCTGGAATTCATGACCTTTATATATATTATAATATACATATATACATATGTAATTGTTTTCAGCTTGAGATTGCTGTGATGTCTGGAATTACTGATTAAAGTTAATATATATATATATATATATATATATATATATATATATATATATATATATATATATATATATATATATATATTTTACCATGTTAGTGTGAGAAAGTGTATATATATAGTGTTATATACATGTTTTAAGATATGCATGATCATATTCAATTTGAAATTTCAGTAATGATTTGCTTCTATTTATTTTATTTATGCATTTCCATCTAGATCTATTTAACATTTGATTAAGATTGCATCCACTTTTATGGGTTGATATATATGTACCGTATCTTTTTGATTTGGAACTATATCTTTTTAATTCCAAGATTATATTTTTTTATAATGGATTCATATTATTTTCTTTTTTGTCTGGTAATTATTTTTGAATTAATTGATGCAATATGTTGCCAAAGTAACCTCTATTGTGGAAATTGATTAAGATTATAAAGATGAATATGAGATTATTTATGCGAATTGTATTCGGCCCAAAGGAAAATACAATTTGGCTAAGTAATAATATACATGTGATGATAAATGAGTAACAATTATGAAGTTTTTTTCATGTGAATAATAGTCGGTCCAAAGAAAGACTATTATTTGACAGAACTAATTGTTAATATTTGATCATTATGTTGAGAGTGCAACTTAGAAATTAATTTCTCTGTCCAAAGACTAGAAATTAGGGGTGAGTAGGACCCGACCCTACCCGCTCACCCAGCACGACCTGATCATGATCGAGGTCTGAATAAGGTTGGGTCTGATCGGGTCTATGGTCGAGTTCGGGTTCAAAAATAAACCCAGTCAATATTTAGGGCTGGGTAGGGACCAAGCATGACCCGACCTGTCTCGTCCCAGGGTCACTCGCTCATCATGTTTGTATGTATTTCTACTCAAATGTGTATAAAGTAATGATACTCTTTTGGTCGAAAGTATCATTTATTCTTTAATTTTTCCATAATATATACATGATTAATGATATTGAGAAGTCTTTATCTAAAATGGGCATGCATTATATTTAATCGAGTCTATGGCCGGGTTTAAAGGCTGACCTGGTCGCTATTTAGGGTCGGGTTCGCTTCGGGTCTAGGGCCGAGTTTGGGTTCAAAAAAGTGACCCGACCAATATTTAGGGCCGGGTAAGGACAAACGTTAACCCGTCCAAACCCGACCCATGCTCACCCCTACTAGAAATTGATGTTGTACTAGGTATCTTGTGATGAGTCTATTATATGAACATATCTTGTTTTATATATATTAACTGACTTGTTTGTTTAATTTGTTGCAACACTTATGGTTTGTTGCATTGATTGGTGGCTGATTGTATTATTAAGTGATTGCTATTGTTTTATCATTGTTTCTGTTTGGACAGTTTACTATGTCATGTTTAATCATGTATAAAACGATAATATTATTATGGAAAACTCAAAAGGATCATTACTGGAATTCGAAATGCAGTCCTTGTGATGAAAATGATACAATGCTACCAATAGGCTATAATGGATATATGTATTTATATGTGAATATAAATAATATATGTTTTGTATTAAGGTTATGTTTAATCAAACTCAACTAAATGATTTTTCTTTTAGAAAATAAAATTGTTTGACATTTTAAGTGAACCTATTAAACAAGAAGTCGCCAAAGTGACATCTTTTTTGTGAATTGTTCACAATAAATGTCAAATGTTAGTGCGTATTTGTATCCACGCGAGTATTAATCGACCCAAAGGAAGATTATTTTTTGGCTGGATTATATACACACATGTGATGGTAAATATGTGATTATTATAAGGTTGCATATGTGAATGATAAATGAGTCCAAAGAAGTATTTATTATTTAACATGCATTATATTCAATGTTTTACCATTACAAACAAGAGTATCATAAGTGGTTGATATGAAATATCAAGACAATTGTATGTTTGCATTTTATGTGAATAGTGATAACCCAAAGGATGATTACTATTTGACCCAAATTATAAACATACTTGTAGGAATAAATATGTGATAATCATATGACTTTCTATGTGAATAATAAGTCAGTCCAAAGAAATGTTTATTGTTTGACAGGACTGATTATCAATGTTGATTACTACATTGAGTGTACCACTTTCAAGTTAATATTTGTGTCCACAGATTGAATATTAATGTTGTGCTAGGTAACTCGTGATGTGCCCTATTATCATTTGAATTTTAGTATTAAAGTTGAATGTGAGTTTAATTACAAGAATGATTGCAATTTGTTTTGTTCTTTTAATAGTATTGCAAATATTTCTGCTCAAATTAAGAACATCTCATTGCTGAATGAGACAAACTTTAAGGTCTAGAAGGAAGCCGTAGAAATTATTCTCTGCTGTATGGATTTAGATTTGGCACTTCAGGTGGAGAAATTCGTTTCTACTCTGGAAATCCTCGATGAGGTTAAAATTGAGAAATTAGAACACTCTAACCGAATGTGTATAATGATCATGAAACACTCTATTCTAGAAGCGTTTCAGGGCTCTATTTCTGAGGGTCAGAGTGCAAGAAAGTTCTTTGAAGAAATATAACCATACTTTATCAAAAAATTAAAAGGCGAAGACGAGTAGCCTTTTGGCTAAACTCATCTCCATTAAGTATAAAGGCAAATGGAATATAAAGGAGTATATTATGGAGATGTCTAATCTCGTATCAAAACTCAATCTACTTAAGTTAGAGCTTGGTGATGACTTGTGTAACGCCCCGAAAATCATTTCATAATTACTATATTTAATCTCTTGCAAAATTGGGTAAATTTTTCTTCTTCTTCTTCTTTTATGTAACATATAACTTACAAATCATTTTTTCCATTTTATCTATTCTCTTTCAAGACGTCCTATTTTCAAACATTTGCGGAAATAATTTCTTAATACTTAAAATTTAATTGAACGATACACAATTCCTTTCTGAATACTTCTCATTAATCAATTCTTGAATTTGTAATACATACGTCATGGTTTACAAAATACAAGACAGAGTCTATTCTTCGCCCCTATCAAAGACTAAAATACAAATAAAAATAAATTAATGTCGGGGATATTGGCATTAGAAAAGTACCATACACAGTTTTTCTATCAAAAGAAAGAAAGGAGCTCCTAGACCGGTGGTACACTGAAAACTTCACTCAAGTATTCCTCGATCTTCGAATCTGAAGAGATCTCTATAACCTTCACCGAATCCTCTATACAAATTAAATCTACACAGTCATCGTCCTCGTCCTCCACCACCTCATCTGCTGCCCAATCCATCGAAGGGTTTGAGGTGAACCCCCTAGGCCCCGATGAAGTAGCCATGCCTGCTCCTTCCGTCCCTCTTGGCGTTGAGTCAGTAGATGAGAATCTTGGTTGGGGCCAGGTCTTGATAACCTCCGATCTGCCTTGTACGAACCTTCTATCTGCCTCATGCCTCAGCTGGTGCGGATGGACCGGCAGGTACGAACCTTCGCTCTGGTAGGGTGAACGATGCTTCCCGAACTGCTTAATGTGTCGGGAGATGCAACATAGAGCCATCACATACGAGATCCAATTCCAAGTCGCAAGGACCAGTGTAGGTGTATCTGTTTCCTTCAACGCTCCATGCCCCCTCTTAGGACATGGTAAAGCGGTAGCCCCTGATCATCGTTGATCTATCCATCTAAACATGGATGTCTATGAGTACACCAGAAAGAAAGAGAGTGAGTAAAACATCTTATGAAAAACTTATCATTGGCGTCATGGAATTACATGGATTATCACCCCAAGACAAAGAACAAGTACAAATATATCATATGATCATACACGCATGTATTAATGATGAATGAAGTATAAAACTTAAGATGTTAGAATCAATATCGATAAATACCATGAGCATGCTATGCATATATCCACCATCCTTACATCATTATCCTCCCAATAACTATTCGGAAATAACCGAGAGTACAGGTCACATAACAAGCCGATTTGATCGCACCAAAGCTTATTCCTCGTAAGGATATATATATGATCGATCTGTTCTAATAGAACTGTCCATTTCAGGATAGTGTCGTATCAAACCCTTTCTGGGCATCCCTCTCATGGATCCTGATTGCAAAGAGGGGTTTTCAGAGATCGTCTAGTTTGCGCTGTGAGCACTGTCTGATCCAACAAAATACCTAATCCAAGAATACATAGGACTCGTCTCACCTAGACTCTCCCTCAAGACTTTGTTGATGAATCACCACCATCGCCATCCCTCTCAACATCTCGGGGCTCATTCGTCTCCCGTAAATTTCCTCTCCACTACTTTATTATTCACAATGAATATGCACAATAATAGAAGTTAGCAAATTAAATCTTTTTATCCATCTTTTATAACGATCTGCCTATCATAAGACATTTCTCATCGGGGATGCTTCTAGTGGGACCCGATCTTAACATTTAAACCATAGAGAGTAAACCTCAACACCACTAGGAACCATCGCTGAATCACCCTGGACGGCTCTCAAGCCAAGCCTCTTACGGTCAAACGATCTTGCTGCATGGGCATATAATACTTCTTAGCACCACTACGAACCATAGCGGAATCACCCTGGACGGCTCTTAATCCAAGCCTCTTACGGTCAGATGATCTCGCTGCGTGGATATAATAGAACACTTGCGGGACTCGTCTTTAATCATGCAATTCTTTACATACACCATTTAGATATGACAACTCTTCTTTGTATCATTTCTAAGAATTTCATATAATTATTCATCTTTACAACATTTACTTATTGAAAGAACATTATCTCCAATAAATGTGTTTTAGGTTTTATTGAATAGGATTGGAAGTGAATGAATTCTTGATGGCAAAAATGCCATTAGGCTCCGGCACATGTAAGAGTTATCGTTCAGACGACTTAAGAAGTCTTGTCTGTATGGAGCCCTCTCGCTCAAGCGAGGGAATCACCTTTTTTATAAGGCACCTGTGGCTCAAGCGAGAAAACTCGTTCAAGTGAGAAAACTCGTTTTCTCTGGACACTTCTCGCTCAAGCGAGAGCTGTCTTGCTCAAGCGAGAAAAGTCTGAAACTTAGTTAAATTTCTTTTCTCAATGAAAATTTTTCTCATTTATAACACATGTTTTTAAGCCTTGAATTTAACAATTATCTCATACATATAATTCTTAGAACAATTATTCGAGCAATATTAAACAGTAATAATCATGGCATCTTCATACATAAACATAACCTAACATAATTCAGCATAAGAAATATTGTTGTACTTAATCCAAACAAAACAGAGGGAGATTGGAGGTCCTGAAGCGTATTTGGACACCATGTCACGATGTTTTGTCCCTCACCTGAGTGTGTCGTGCAGATTGTTTCCTCGATTCCAGGTGAGCTTAATTCGTCGGGTCTCTTCTCGAACTCTTTATCACGCCAAAATCAAAATAATGCTAATTAGGTCACTTTGATAATTATTATTCTTACGAAATAACATTTTATGCGAAAATAGTGATCTAAAATGAACTTAATCGCTTACATCCATCCGATTCAAGGTTAGGTATTTCATGAATCATCATTTATCATTGAAAGTCTTACAACACAACGACACTTTCTAAAGTAAAGTTTTAACAAAACTTATAACAGAATTATGTCATAATCTATGGATGTACACCAGGTTAGTTCCCAGGAAATAGAGGTGGGTCGTAAAGGCACACTTAAATACCAAGTCTTTCCTTAGATAGAACTTTTCTAGATATGTATTTCCACTTCATTACATTTTTCTAGTAATGATAACTATTCATAAAACTTATCTTTTGCAAGTAAAACATTTTTATTAAGATTAACCTTTTTAAGTAAGATTATTATGTTGGAAATTCCTTTGATTGGTGAAATACCAATCCTAGGATCTTGAATCTCATGATTCTCACACATTTATATGAAATAAAGGGTGGAGTGTCATACCTGAATCCATATTCTTGGATGTGCTCCTTTGATCTATGTTTCTGAAAGAGGTTTTGTGGTATGATGGCCTTCCTCAACCAAATCCCTGATTCCTCTTGGGACTTGCGTTTTCACTGTGATGGGGAGAGGAGAAAACTGAATTTGATTTGGTGTGTTGGGGACCATAACCTTCCTTATGCGTTAACTTATAGGGTTCTCATTATCCCGCATGGGTTAACCTGATGAGTATCCACCCATTAAGCCCATATCCGTTATCAGCTTTTAGAAATCTAAGGGGAGCCAGTAATTAGATCACTTATAATGTAACCCCGAAAATAAATAGATGATATCATTGTATCAAATATATGATGCCCACCTTAATTAGAAATTATAAATTTCTAACAATCTCCCACTTGAGCTTCATATCTTCCTGAAACAATTATATCACAGGTTCTTTAGGCGCGCATGTGTATGCTATTTATATTTAGACTTCTCCTTAATACAATCTGGTCCATCTCATATATCAACTATGGAACCACCACAACTTTCATCACATTTAAGTGTGACTCGATCACGATGATCACCATATTAATATACTCAATGACATATATCAAATATGGATGAGTGACATGAAAATTTCTTGCAATGTGATCTCAAACATGTCTATTTCCAATTGGTCATTCTTTATTCTTTAGTGAGATCAATCCAAAGTCTTTAATTGCTACATAATAGTTATAATGCACAATTT
>NC_032025.1:19184122-19185416 GCF_001865875.1 Lupinus angustifolius
CTTTATTATGCATAAAAACTGTATATAATATCCAAAGCAAAACATAAAATATATAGACTCCCACTGAACTAAGGTACCCTAAGGAACAACACGCATATGAGCAACATGCTCATGAAAGACTTTAGGTACCAAACCCTTAGTCAGTGGATCAGCTAGCATAAAATTTGTCTCAATATGTTCTATGGAAACTTATCCATTTGAACACTTTCTTTAGAACTAGAAACTTTATGTCAACGAATTTTGACTTTGTAGAACTCCTATTATTGTTGGAGTAAAGAACCGCGGACTTGTTGTCACAATAAATCCTCAATGGTCTTTCAATACCATCGACCACACATAAGCCAGTGACAAAATTTTGCAACCATATGTCATGTTCTGATGTTTCAAAACAACCCATGAACTCCACAACCATGGTTGAAGGAGCTATAAGCGTATGTTTCATAGACTTCCATGAGATAGCACCTCCAGCCAATACAAAGACATATCAAGAGGTGAAGTATCTACTGCCTAGACATCTAGCAAAATCGGAGTCAGAGTACCCCAATGATCTCTAAATTCTCAGACCTCCGATAAGTGAGCATGTACTCCTTTGTTCTCTTCAAGTAACACATGACACATTTGACTGCCTTCCAATGATGCATTCCAGAATTACTCAAATATCTGCCCAAAATTCCCACAACAAATGCTATTTCGGGACGTGTGCAAACTTGAGCATACATTAGACTTCCTACTGCAGATGCATAAGGAATCTTTTGCATCTCGTATCTTTCAAGGTCATTGTTGGGGCACTGTTCGAGACTAAACTTGTCTCCCTTAGCTATAGGGGGTATCCCCTGGTTTACTGTCTTTCATGCCAAATCTGTCTAGGACTTTATGTCTATAGCTTTCTTGTGATAACCTTAGGATACCTTGAGAGTTATCTCTCAGTATCCGAATACCTAATACAAAAGAAGCTTCCCCTAGATCTTTCATTTCTAAATTCTTCGTTGGAAATCTCTTGGTCTCATGCAATAGTCCCATATCACTGCTAGCAAGTACTATATTATCGACATATAATACCAAGAAGATAAATTTACTCCCACTAAACTTATGGTATACACAATCTTCAACTTTTTTTGCCTCAAAACCATACGAGGTAATAACTTAATGAAATTTGTGATTCCATTAACGAGAAGCTTGTTTAAGCCCATAGATGAATTTCTTTAATTTGCAAACCATAGACTTTGAGCCAACTGACACAAAGTTTTCTCGTTGCACCATATAGATCATTTCCTTAATGTCACCATTAAGAAAC
>NC_032025.1:19185516-19201733 GCF_001865875.1 Lupinus angustifolius
AATCAATGCCTTCTTTATGAGTGAAGCCTTTAGCTACTAGACGAACTTTATATCTATCAATATCACCTTTCGAATCCCTCTTGGTTTTAAATATCCATTTTCAACCAATATGTTTTGCATCTTCAGGTAATTCGACAAGATCCCAAACGTCATTATCATGCATAGACTTCATCTCATCCTTCATGGCATCAATCCACTTTTGAGAATTAGAACTTTTCATGGCTTGACAAAGATTCAATGTATCATCTTCTGTTAACCCAATGCCATCCTCATGTTCTTGAAGAAATACAATATAATCATCAACAATTGCACTTTTCCTTTCTCTAGTGGATCTCCTTAATGTCACTTCTACTTCTTGAGGTAGTTGAATTTGTTCTATAGGTACTTGAGGGAGAACTTCATTGTTGTCTTGTTCTGAAATATTGTCAGGGACAATATTCTTAATATTATCTTCTATTACCGAATTTATTCCTTGAATGGTAATAGGCACAAGAACTTGTTCACTATCAGTGATAGGTTCTTCCTCAAAGACAACATTCCTTATGTTCTCTTCCTTCCCAAAATCAACTTCCTCAAGAAATCTTGCATTTCCCGTCTCAAAAAAGAGTCTTGAAGTGAGATCATAAAATTTATACCCCCGAGAGCGTTCAGCATAGCCAACAAAATAACAGCTAACAGTTCTATAGTCCAGTTTTCTTTCATGCGGTCTATAAGGTCGCGTCTCAGCTGGACAACCCCAAATGTGCAAGTGTTTCAAGCTTGGTCTTTTATTAGTCCATAGCTCATATGAGGTTTTGTTATCTGCTTTACTTGGCACGCTATTAAGGATGTAAACTGCGGTCTTTAAAGCTTCCCCCCAAAGAGACTCTGGTAAGGAAGAATGACTAATCATACTTCTCACCATATCCTTAAGAGTTCGGTTTCGTCGCTCAGCAAAACCATTCATGCTAGGTTTGCCTGGCATTGTGTATTGCGGAACAATTCCACACTCTCTGAGGAAAAGCGGAAATGGCTATGGACGTTGTACTCTTGATCCATCATATCTGCCATAGTATTCACCGCCACAATCAGATTTGACAGCCTTAATTTTCTTTCCAAGTTGAAGGTCAACTTCAGCCTTGAAAGACTTGAAAACATCTAAGGATTGGGACTTCTCATGTATAAGATATAGGTAGTCCTACCTAGAGTAATCGTCTATGAAAGTAATAAAATAATGTTGTCCATTCCAGGAAGCCATAGGGAAAAGACCACATATATCCGTATGCATTAGTTCTAAGACATCTTTAGCTCTTTCGGCACCTATTTTCCTTTTGTTTGTATGTTTTCCCTTTATGCACTCAACACAGACCTCAAAGTCTGATAAATCTAAAGGGTCAATAATTTCAACCGACACAAGTCTTTGAATTCTTTGTTTAGATATATGACCTAAACGTTTGTGCCATAAGGTGACTGGATTCTCTTTTAATTTTCGTTTTGTACCACGTGAATTTGTTTGCAGTATCTCATTAGTGGAACTGGAAACATCAAGCATATACAGATTATCAATTAAAGAACCAGAACCAACAAGATTTGAATTTTGATAGATACTAACTTTATTATTTCCAAAAGAACAAGAAAAACCAAATTTGTCCAAGCTGGAAACACTAATTAAATTCCGCCTAAAAGACGGTACAACAAATGTCTCAAATAAATCCAAATGAAAACCAGTTCTTATACAGACAAAAATATGATAATTTCACCACAAAAAAAATTGTGCCGCACGAGAATAGTACCTTGAATACAATTGCACAATTCAAAATTTTCACAAATAAATCTTTCTGCAGCAGAAGCAAAAAAATGCACAACTAAAAAAATGGTGATTATTCACAATATAATATCATAGAACAATACCATCAATCAGATTGCATAAATTTAAGTTATAAAAATTCAGCAACAATCAACAAAAGTAATATGACAAAAGAATACCAGACAACACTATCATTCTGAATTTATCACAAATGAATCATGATGTGTGTACATGATTCATCAAGGAAAACAAAATGTTTCTTTACATTTATCACAAAGCTATTAAGTCTTGCATATTTAATTCCATTTCAATATCTTTCACGTGTAATGCATGCCAGTAATGCAATCCATGATAGTAGTGCAACATTCAGATTGCAGAAGCATATAATAAAACCAGTATTTTATTGAAAAGCAATTCAAACCCTAAATACCCAATCTTTACGACATGATATTGCAAGCATAAAATCCCGAAATTAAAATTAGGGTTCACATAAGATTTGGAAAAACACCCTGTATGGGGAATCATAAAATTCAGAACATATGTTCTAATACCAATTGTTGGGAATTCCTTATGATTGGTGAGATATCAATCCTAGGATCTTGAATCTCATGATTATCACACACATATATGAAATAAAGGATGTAGTGTCATACATGAATCCATGTTCCTGGATGTGCTCCTTTGATCTACATTTCTGAAAGAGGTTTTGTGGTATGATGGTCTTCCTCAACCAAATCCATGATTCCTCTTGGAACTTGGGTTTTCCCTCTGATGGGGAGAATTGAAAACTGAATTTGATTTGGTGTGTTGGGGACCATAACCTTCCTTATGCGTTAACTTATAAGGTTCCCATTATCCCCTGTGGGTTAACCTGATGTGTATCCACCCATTAAGCCCATATCCGTTATCATCTTTTAGAAATCTAACGGGAGCTAGTAATTAGATCACTTATAATGTAACCCCAAAAATAAATAGCTGATATCATTGTATCAAATATATGATGCCCACCATAATTAGAAATTATAAATTTCTAACATATTAAGCTAGACTTACCATTTTAAAGTAAGCCAACTTAAACAAAATTAATACTTTTAAATCAAGGCTTTTTAAGTCAATCTTACTACTTTAAAGTAAGCTAACTTAATCAAGATCAACACATTTAAATCATTTTTCTATCTAAGACTTCATAACATTTTAGTTTATAAAGTCAAGACTTTTTAGGTCAAACTCCTCATTTAAAGTATGCTACTAAAGAAAACACAACTAATTTCATGATCATCTCAACACCTCCAAATTTTAGGATAACCTCAAGGGTTAATAGGTGTTGATTTCATAGTCATGAACTATAAATCATAAGTTAACACTTTTACTAATTTATTATCCAAAACTTCATAACTCTTTAAGTTTATGAAGTCAAAACTTTAATAAATCATCTTTTATCCCAAATCATTACTTTAACTTGGAAATCAAAGAAATACATATGCTAAACAACCTTTTACACATAATACCTTTTAAAAATGAATTTTTTTCAACTAAAACTCATAAACATTTTGAATTTTCAAGAATAGAGATAAACTTTTCTTAAACGCAATAAATATTCCTTTGATGTTCAAATCATCACCTTTAAACATATTCAAACACTAACAATAATTTCCAATATTTCTAAAGCACATAAACTCGTCTAACCTTGTCCAAAGATATAGTTTTTCCATCTAAGAACAAGGAAGAAATTTTAAGTTTTACATAAGTCAAAAACTACGCAAAGGTTCATATGATTTTATTATCATCCCCTTTAGTCATGAATTACAAAATATTTAAATAAAACAAACATAACCTCAACTCCATGAATAACATACTAAGAGATCATGATTTTCTCATCGTGTATGTGGAGAAAAATGGAGAAGAGAAAAGGAGAAAGAATACCTTAACTTTCTTCAGGAGAATTAGTGTAAAAATGAGAGGATGGGGTGAGGTATTTAAAGAAGAGCCTCACCCTCTCTCAAATCTGAAAATTAATGAGAGGCAATGTAACTTTAGGCTATCTTAGGTGATGTGTCTAATGGTGGTGGAGTGAGGAGATTGGGTGAGTGATTTAGGCGATTATGGAAGCTTTGACTTTGCTTGTTTGACAAGCCATTGAACCATGATGTGATTAATACTTTGACTTGATCGACGTGATTTCGCAATTGAAGTCATGTCCTAGTATTACCAGGTAACTTCGTCCGGAAATATACGATCTACCGATTTAGGTTTTTTGCCCGAAACGTTGAAACTTGAATTTCAAGGTGAAAAATATCTAGAGATGATTTACGGACAAACTTGACATCTATTTTGACTAGAAATAATATTTCGAAGCCAACTGAGAAATCGTAATTTCATTCCGAGTTATGTAACTCAAGAACTGGATGAAAACTCGATAAAACGACCTGAAATCGTCACAAAAACTTTTATTCTCCAAAAATCTTGAAAAAAAGGGCAACCAAGAATATTATAATACAATACTAAAACTCAACTGAGGTTTAGCCTAAAATATTACCGATTAATTTCTATAATTAATTCATTAACAACTAATTACTTAATTAAACATGCTCGGAAAACACGGTGTTACTACTTGCTCGTGTGCTTGGTTTTGATCTGGCTTCCTACACACTTTGGGCCATTTAAAGTGAGCTATAACACCTAGAAGGATAAATAGTCTCACAATGAGTTTATATCTCATTGTGTGCAAGAGAAAGAGAGACTGTAGAGAGATAAGACTAAAAGTGTTCATTTGACTATGACCTCTCAGAATAAGAAAAGAAAGAACAATAAGGATGTTGTAAAGGGGCTATTTATGTTTTTCCTCAGAGAGTATGGAATTGTTATGCAATACACTATGCCAGGCACACCAAGCATGAATGCTGTTGCTGAGCAACGAAACCAAACTCTTCAGGATATGAGGAGAAGTATGATTAGTCATTCTTTCTTACCATAGTCTCTTTGGGGAAAGTTTTAAAGACCGCAGTTTACATCCTTAATAGGGTGCCAAGTAAATCAGTTAACAAAACCTATATGAACTTCGGACTAATAAAAGGCCAAGCTTGAAACACTTGCACATTTGGGGTTGTCCAGTTGAGGTGCGACCTTATAGGCCGCATGAAAGAAAATTGGGCTCATGAACTATTAGTTGTTATTTTTTTGTGTATGATGAACACTCTCGGGGCTATAAATTTTATGATCCCACTTCAACACTCTTTTTTAAGACGGGAAATGCAAGATTTCTTGAGGAAGTTGATTTTGGGAAGGAAGAGAACATAAGAAATGTTGTCTTTGAGGAAGAACTTATCATTGATAGTGAACAAGTTCTTGTGCCTATTACCATTCAAGGAATAAATTCGGTAATAGAAGATAATGTTCAGAATATAGTCCCTGACAATATTCCAGAACAAGACAACAATGACGTTCTCCCTCAATTACCTATAGAACAAATTCAACAACCTCAAAAAGTAGAAGTGCCATTAAGGAGATCCACTAGAGAGAGGAGAAGTGCAATTCCTAATGATTATATTGTATTTCTTCAAGAACATGAGGATGACATTGGGTTAACAGAAGATGATCCATTGAACTTTTGTCGAGCCATGAAAAGTTCTAACTCTCAAAAGTGGATCGATGCCATGAAGGATGAGATGAAGTCTATGCATGATAATGACGTCTGGAATCTTGTCGAATTATCTAAAGGTGCGAAACCTAATGGTTGCAAATGGATATTTAAAACCAAAAGAGATTCGAAGGGTAATATTGACAAATATAAAGCTCGTCTAGTTGCTAAAGGTTTCACTCAAAAGGAAGGCGTTGATTATATAGAAACCTTCTCTCCAGTATCTTCGAAGGATTCTTTTAGAATAATATTGGCACTAGTAGCTCATTTTGATTTAGAGCTACATCAGATGGATGTTAAGACTGCGTTTCTAAATGGTGACATTAAGGAAACGATCTATATGGTGAAACTTAAAGAAGTTCATCTATGGGCTTAAACAAGCTTCTCGTCAATGTAATTACAAATTTCATCAAGTTATTACCTCGTATAGTTTTGAGGCAAATAAAGTTGAAGATTGTGTATACCATAAGTTCAATGGGAGTAAATTTATATTCTTGATATTGTATGTCGATGATATATTGCTTGCTAGCGGTGATATGGGACAATTGCATGAGACCAAGAGATTTCTAAGGAAGAATTTCGAAATAAAAGATCTTGGGGAAGCTTATTTTGTATTAGGTATTCGGATACTGAGAGATCACTCTCAAGGTATCCGAAGGGTATCAAAAGAAATCTATATAGATAAAGTTCTGGATAGATTTGGCATGAAAGATAATAAACCAGGGGATACCTCTATAGCTAAGGGAGACAAGTTTAGTGTCGAACAGTGCCCCAAAAATGACCTTGAAAGATATGATATGCAAAAGATTCCTTATGCATCTGCAATAGGAAGTCTAATGTTTGCTCAAGTTTGCACACGTCCCGACATAGCATTTATTGTGGGAGTTTTGGGAAGATATTTGAGTAATCCTGGAATGCATCATTGGAAGGCAGTCAAATGTGTTATGCGTTACTTGAAGAGAACAAAGGAGTACATGCTCACTTATCAAAGGTCTGAGAATTTAGAGATCATTGGATACTCTGACTTCGATTTCGATGGATTTCTAGACAGCAGATACTGTACCTCTGGATATGTGTTTATATTGGATGGAGGTGCTATTTTTTGGAAGTCTGCAAAACAGACGCTTATAGCTCCTTCAACCATGGCTACGGAGTTCATGGCTTATTTTGAAACATCAGATCATTGCATATGGTTGCGGAATTGTTTCATTGGCTTACGTGTGGTCGATGGTATTGAAAGACCATTGAGAATTTATTGTGACAACAAGTCTACGGTTCTTTACTCCAACAATAATAGAAGTTCTACAAAGTCAAAATTTATTGACATAAAGTTTCTTGTTGTTAAAGAAAATGTTCAAAATGGACAAGTTTCCATAGAACATATAGGGACAAATTTTATGCTAGCTGATCCACTAACTAAGGGTTTTATACCTAAAGTCTTGCATGAGCGTGTTTCTCATATGAGTGTTATTCCTTAGGATACCTTTGTTTAGTGGGGGTCTATATGTTTTATGATTTACTTTGGATGTTATATAAAGTTTTTATGCCTAATAAAGTTGATGGTTTATTGTTTCATTTTGAAATCGTGCGTTGTAACTATTGTGTTGCAATTAAAGACTTTGGATTGATCTCACTAAAGAATAAAGAAGGACCAGTTGGAAATAGACATGTTTGAGATCACATTGCATGAAATTTCCATGTCACTCATCCATATTTGATCTATGTCATTGAGTAATATATGAATATGGTGATCATTGTGGTCGAGTCACACTTGAATGTGATGAAAGTTGTGGTGGTTCCATAGTTGATATATGAGATGGACCAGATTGTATTAAGGAGAAGTCTAAATGTAAATAGCATACAGATGCGTGCCTAAAGAACATGTGATATAATTGTTTCAGGAAAATATGAAGCCCAAGTGGGAGATTGTTAGAAATTTATAATTTATAATTAAGGTGGGCATCATATATTTGATACAGTGATATCGACAATTTGTTTCGAGGGCTACATTATAAGTGATCTAATTACTAGCACCGCATAGATTTCTAAAAGTTGATAACGGATATGGGCTTAATGAGTGAATACCCATCAGGGTAGCCCATTGGGGATAATGGAAACCTTATAAGTTCACGTAAAAAGAACGATTATGATCCCCAATACACCAAATCACAAATAGTTTTCACCTGTTTCATCAAAGAGAAAACGAAGGTCCCAAAAGGAATTAAGAATTTGGTTGAGGAAGACCATGATATCAAAACTCTCTCAAAAGGTATATCAAAGGAGTAGATCATAGAACATGGATTCAGGTATGACTTTGTATCCTTGCTTTATATTATGTGTGAGAATCGTGATATTCAAGATCCTTTGGATTGATATTTCACCAATCATTAGGAAATATCTAACTAACATTTCCCTGATAAAAAAACATTTATGCAGTGTTATAAAACTCGGCTCGAACCAACTGGTCTGACCGGTTCAACCGTGAACCGGACATCTAACCGGTCTGAGCCTCTCATCTAACTTACTAACTTGTTGTTTTTGTGGATTTCAACTAACTTACTAGAATTATTAAGCATATTCTCAAGATGGTGTTGGACCAAACCACATACAGCTGGGGATCCTCGATCACTGAAAAATTTCATTGTTATTGGAGTATAAAAAGAGTAAAGAGACACAACTGTGATACCACGTCTTGAACCAAAATCTTAAGGTAATGATTTCATGAATCTTTTCCATATATAAATTCTTTCACTTCTCCCCTCATATTCAATATGAAATTTCACACTTGAATGAATCAACATACATGAAAATAAAAATTGAAGGGAGATGATATGATAATTATATGAGTATCTATGTGGTAGAGAAAATCAACTCTATATCTAGAGTTAATTAGTCAATCTTAATGAAAATGAAGAACGTGGCAGTAGGGATTATATGATGACTGTGCGGCTAATTCGGCCTATAAGGTAGAGATAAGTATCAAACAAAGAGCTAAAGATTTGGAAAACACATATTGTTTATTATATTTTATGATTTTATAATGAAGTTGTAGTTGTGGACATGTACCCTTATATATTTTTTACTACTTAATGTCCCTTTTCTATACCCACATAAAATTAATCCAATATCATTTGCTCCAAAGAGTTGATTAATTCAAATTAGATGACGTCTTGCATGGAAATAAATTAACCCTTCACGTTAGGTTTACATATATTCGTGTTTTAAGTTGTATTTTGCACGTGATTGCAGGAGACCTCATAATGATGTTCTAATTGCACCCGGAATGCAGATTAATTGTCTTCAACTTTGTCCATAACCATGTCTTAATCCAATGAAATTGTAACACCTACTAAAAAAATTGAATACAGGAAACCATGTATAATTTTGGGACATGTGATCTTCATTCTTGCACCGATAAGAATTTCTTGCAATTGTAACAAACATAATGTAACAACAATCATAACCATAAAAACATATATATATATATATATATATATATATGTGTGGATGAGAGAGCATTGTCACTTAGAGAAGAAAGAAGACCAAAGATAGCAAAATTTGTCCATAACTCAATATAGCTTTCAATATCTAAGATATGAAAATGACTACTGGTCTAATCTTACATTGCCTCCATGAAGGAAGTTTACAAGAAGACTGCTTCACTTGGGGCTCTTTTCCGACATGAACATCAACTAGTACGTGCGATAGGTGATCATTTTCTGATTGATAACAGCTAAGAGTGTCAGCTCGGAAGGCCCAAGATAATGACTGTCTGAAAATGACTTATTGGCTTGAACTAATATAACAATCATGAGGAAATATATTTAGTCAACAATGCATGAAATTGAAGCTTAGGTTTAGAATTTGGTCTTAAAATTTTGATAATTATCACTGTGAAGTTTATTTGGAAATTAAAATCTATAAATAATTGAAAAAAGATTCCCAATTTTCAATATTCATTTTATTGTTATTTTATAAGTTAGGTTTCTTTGATGTACATAGACGAATAGCACAAGTCATACAACATAATATGATTAGCAAAGTCATACAACATAATATGATTAGCACTGGGTGTAGACATTCTCACGATTAAGTTTGAGGTAGAAGAGATCAAGGAAGCCATTTGGAGTTGTGATGGTGATAAAAGCCTTGGTCCTAATGATTTCAACTTTTCTTTTCTAAAGAAGTTTTGGGAGTGTCTTAAGGATGATTTTATCATGATTGTGGAAGATTTCCATACTTTTGGGAATTTACCTAGAGGGTGTAATGCTTTGTTTATTATCCTACTCCCAAAAAATAATAGCCCACAAAGTCTCAGTGAATACATGCATATCTCTCTCATTGGGTACATTCAGAAGATCATCTCCAAGCTTCTTGCTGTTAGACTTAAAAAGGTGATTCATTTGGTTATTTCTGATTATCAGTCTGCATTTATCAAAGGCAGATTCATCATGGACGGGGTGGTAGTAGCTAATGAGGTTATTGACCAAACTAGAAAGAAAAAAAAAGATTGCTTCATCTTCAAAGTGGATTTTGAAAAAGCCTACGACTTGGTAAACTAGGATTTGCTTCTTTATATGATGGATAGATTGGGTTTCTGTCTTAAGTGGAGTATGTGGATTAAAAATTTACTTCATTCAAACTCAGTTTCCATTTTAGTTAATGGGAGTCTGACTAAAGAGTTTTCTATGGCTAGAGGTGTGAAGCAAGGGGACCCAATTGCACCTTTTTTTATTTTTAATTGTTGCTGAAGGTCTTAACGGCATAACGAGAGCAACAGTTTCGAAGAACATATTCAGTGGGTATAAGGTTGGCAAAGATGATGTGATTCTTTCTCATTTGCAATATGTGAACGACACCCTTCTAATTAATGAGAACTCTGAACATAATGTATTGGTGCTGAAAAGCATTTTGAAATGTTTTGAATTAGCTTCTGGGTTGAAAATTAATTTCCACAAGAGTAGCTTCATGAGTCTTAAGTCAAATCAAGACTTTGTTATGAAGGCGGTTGAAATATTAAAGTATGATGTTGGCTCTGTACCCTTCAAATTTCTGGGGATTTCTATTGGTGCTAATCCTAAAAGGCTCTCCACTTGGTCTTCTATAATTAATATTTTCAAAAAGAAAATATCTCTCTGAAAGCAAAAGCTCATATCCTTCGGTGGTCGGGTAACTCTCCTTAGATCATTATTATGCTCATTACCTATATACTATTTCTATTTTCTTAAAGTCCCAATTTCTGGTATTAATATGATTGGTAAAATACAAAGATGTTTTCTCTGGGGAGGGGAAGAGAGAAAAGACATTTATTGGGTAAAGTGAGAGAATGTTTGTAGGCCAAAAGAGGAAGGGGGTCTAGGAGTTAAAAAATTTGTTTGTGTTCAACTTAGCTTTTTTAGATAAATGGAGGTGGAGATTATTAATCGAGATAATCTCTTTAGGTGAAAGTCTTAAGATCTAGATATGGGGATGAGTTTTTAAAATAGTGGAGTAGGCGGTGTTTTTGAGTATTTCAGGAGAGGTTCTTATTGGTGAAGAGAATTGGGAAATCTTAGTCATAACATGGGAGGGATTGGTTGTGGGTAAGTAGATGGTGATTTCCATAGGTCTTTAGGATGTGGATCCTCTATTAAATTCTAGACTGACGTTTGGGTGGGGAGAGATTCTCTCAAAAATAATTTTACTAGATTATTTCAGGTGGCTTTGGATAAAGATGCAACAGTTGAATCCTTGGGGGCATGGAGAGATGGAGTTTGGTCTTGGAAGATTCAATGGAGGAAGAACTTGTTCGCTTGAGAGGAAGAGGATTATGATGATCTCTTAAAAATAATCCATGATTCTAAACCTAAACAACAAAGTGAAGATACTTGAACTTGGTTACATGACAAATGTGAGAAGTATTCGGTCAAGAATGCATATCAATTTTTGCAATAAGAGGAAGGAAGCAACAATCTCATTTTCTTCAAGAAGCTTTGGGCGAGTAATGTCCCATCAAAGATGAAGTGCCTAGTTTAGAAAATTGCTTTGGATGAAATACTAACTAAATTCAACCTAGATCATAGAGGGGGTTTAGGAGTACAAGACTCCCTTTTCTGTGTTCTTTGTGGTGAGTTGGAGGAATCGTTCTTGCCCAACATCCTATCTTATTAGGCAAAGACTCTATTCTTACTTTGGTCTTACATCTATTATTCATAATGAAGTAAAGACCCATTTGTCAATTCATGCATGTTTGTTATGGATGGACAACAAGAAAAACCATTTGTAGATGGCTCTTTGGTTTGTCACAATTTGGACTATTTGGCATATTATGAACAAATGTATTTTTTAGAATAGGCATTTTCAAGTTGATGAGATGATGAAACTTATTTTACTACATTCTTGGAGTCTTATCAATGTCCACTTCCCTTTCTTTTCTTTTTCTCTAGTTGATTGGTTGAGGACCCTTCAAATTGTATTCTTCTTTGTTAATTGTAAGGATTTAGTGGATAGGAGTACTATTTATTCTCCTATTTTTCTTTATCTCTATATTAATAATCTTATTGCTGATAAAAAAAATATCTCACTTCTATCTAGCTCTCTTCCCCTATCTTTCATTTTCATACCTTGGACAACTAAGAGCCCTAGTTAAACTAATTGTGTAAGAATATTTAGTAAAATTATATTTACTATGAACTTGATTATTGGTCATATGATAGAATAAGGACAAATATAAGAAGATAAATAGATCTAAACGTAAGCAGGATAGAGTGTGTCTCGTAAGCTTTTATCATATTCAATATTGGGTACATGATAGATAATTCACAAGAATATATACATTATCAGTAAATTATATATAAATAATACGAAAATGAAAAATTACCCATGTTTCAAAGTTAAATATATTTTTGGCTTATTGGTGAGGGTTGTGGTGGTGAATTAGGGTTGTGATGGTGTATGGTTTTGTGAAGGTGGTGTGGTTATGGCGGTGGTAGCAACAATAATGAGGTGATAGTAATTGTGAGTGGTAAAATTTTCACAACAATGAGCCAATTATTAGATTTAGGTTGACTTGTTTTTAGGCATGAGCCTTGATTGTTCCAGACTCAAAAAATATGTGGTTTATCTTGAAAAAATATTGACTCCCTGACCTTTTCCATGGTTTATTTTAAATGTAATCAAACAGTCTTTTCCCGGTTAGGTTGACTCATTAGGGTGTAAAAATTCAGTTTGGTTCAGTTTTTGGTGCATTTTAGTGACCGAACCGATTAAAAATATATGGTTCGATTCCGCTCAATCAACCGCAAATTTAACTATAAGAACTGAATTGAACCGAACCGCTCTTGAATGTATTACAAGATTTTTAAAATGTATTACCAGAGATATTGTTTATCCATAAAAATGTAAACATTACTACTATTATTATAAAAAATTATGAATCATATATAACAATACAATTCATGATTAGTAACATATATATCAATTAGTAAAATATATAATAATTACATTTATAACCTTCCATTTCATAATTAGTAACATATATATCAATTAGTAAAATATATAATAATTACATTTATAACCTTCCATTTCATAATTAGTAACATATATATCAATTAGTAAAATATATAATAATTACATTTATAACCTTCCATTTCATAATTAGTAACATATATATCAATTAGTAAAATATATAATAATTACATTTATAACCTTCCATTTCATAATTAGTAACACATGTAACAATACATGTATAACAATATATGATATATGTTAGTTGCAAACTCAATATCACAAAAGTTGGAAAATATATATGTTCAAAATCATAAGACACTAAGAAACAAATAGTAATTAATAACATATATAATACTAACTTAATAACAATTTAGTAACGTATGTGGTTCGGTTCGGTTCCAACGATTCCTAAATTTCTAAAACCATAAACCGAACCGAACATAAACAGTTCCTTAAAAAAATAACCGAACCGCAAAACCGAACCAAATTGCAAAATGTGATTCGGTTCGGTTCAGTTCGATTCTATTAGTTTCGTGGTTTAAACCGGAACCGCTATAACTGATGATAGGTTAAGTTTGAGCCAGGGCAAAATGGACAAGCATCTTTCAAGGCCTAATTTCACTGCCTTAGTCTTCATATGTATCAGGCAGTGTTAATAATATTATATAATTTATCATATTGGTCAAAGTGTTGATATAATTTCATGGTAATGATTTACTCACATAAAAATTTAATTATATATAGTATAATAAATTTATAAATATAGATATTATTATTTGCAATATATGACTAAATTATTGAAATGATTTATGCGGATCATATTATAAATAACTATCAAGTTCAAAGTTTAAATTATTATCATTTCATTTAAAAAATATGAAAATTTTCATACACAAATTGATTATGATCGATACAATATATCCAGTAAAATTATCAAGTCATTGGTTGAACCATTCGATATAATATTTATTACCACAATAACAAGTTTTTTCAAGTATGTTCGGTTATTCAAACCTATTTTGCCATCCGTAGGTGATTGTGTTTGATAGTGCTGTTTAAAGAGGAGAAAATACACTATCTTTTATTTTCTAACATTACTTCATGGTAGGATAAAAAATATATTATTAAGTAGTAAAATAAAATAAGTGAAGAAGAAAAAATTATTCCATTACTCACTAAATAATGTCTTATAATATGATAGGACAATTGAAGGAGTAAGGTTGGATAATAACCAAAGGATAAGGTCGGTGATGCCCATGACTTAGGCTCCAAATGTTTTGCTAATGGATTTAATACATATACACTGAGAGTGTAAATGTTTTTTACACTGTCAGTGAATCATTCATCATTGATTTGTTAACCACCATTGACTCTTAAATAAAAGTAATACAAATCAATGATGGATGATATATTGACAGTGTAAAAAACTTTACACCATCAGTGCACAGATTTTAAATTCTTTAGTAATATCATTCTGTCGCTATTGGAGGGAACGGATTTTGCAATGGTTTGCATCACTGTCATCAATTAGAGGCCATGGGCCTTCTTGGAAAATGTAGTGCCTTTGGTGGCACACCAAGAGAGAATCTTTGTTCTACTCATGAGAGGGATATTGAGTAAGAATGTTGATTGATATTTGAGATGAGAGTAATGTCAAAAATAATACAAAAGTAACGTAATATGACATTCTTTATTTATATTTATAATAAGATAACATTTTTATCTTTAAAAATAAAATGTCAGACATGATTATTGGTCCATGATATTATGTGCAAGAATATTTAGTAGGTAGAACGTTAATCACACTGACTAAGGCTTGCATTAGACTTGTCATATTAATATTTCAAGTTTCTGATTTTTCCTCATCTTTCTTCCCGTAACCAGTATCCTTCATTTTTATTTGCCTACATATCCATTTATATTTATATATATATATATATATTTATATTTATTGTAAATATTTATTTCAATTCATTGTGTGTTTTGATATTATCACTTCAAAATTGAAAAACTTAAAATGATCCCTAAATTTTTCTAATATGTGTCAAAATTAGTTATTTTAGTATGTTTTACAATACTTGATAATAACTATTTTTATACTAAACTGATTAATTTGACTCACATTAAAAATTTATAAAAACCGTTTTGAGTTTTTCATTTTTTGAATAACTAAAGTGGCAAACTCAAAAAAAGATAAGAGCCTTAAATGAATATTTATTCTACATTTTTTTTCAGTCTAGTGCTGAAGTCTTACTTATATATCCATTTCCATATGCTTAATTTACAAGAGCTACAGATTCCAAACGTATTCGTACACACGTTTATCAATTAATATAAACTGGAATATCATTACGAAATCTAACTGTGGCATCCCAATCTGCAAAGATACATAAAGCAAATGCATCCTTTATGGATGTTATTAGAGGATGCATATTCAAAAAGTCCTACTATATAGGTGACAATACACCTTGTTTTATTAATAAAACGACACATAACAATACATGCATGTTTGAAGTTCTTGAATATTACCTTACTACAATGTAATACACTGTGTCTAGCCCAACTTCTAAGAATTGAGATTTCTCCTGTTGGAAAAATCTTGAATATATATATACTTTAATGGTAATGGTAGGAGACTTTATACTTAAATATACATAATACATACTAAAGATGATAAACACTATTCTCATATATGGCTAAGAACACCACATGAAATCTTTTGTCGCATAATTGACTTATTCTTAGAAGGTTGTGCTTGAGTCATTCAACATATAGTACACCTTCTATAGTTGTTGATGGTGGCTTTCCAATTCTACCAACTCCAAGAATTTTTCCTTTGTTGTTATCACCATATGTGACATATCCTTTGTCCCTTAGAGTCAGGACAGAGAATTTCCTTTTATCGCCCATCATGTGTTTTGAGCAGCCGCTATCTAAGTACCATAAATTGTAGGCGGCTCTCAAATTTTCCTACAAAAGAGATTAAGTTTTTTTAGGTATCCAATATTCTTTGGATCCTAGGTGGTTAGTACCTTTCTCAACCCATCTAAATTTTCCTAAGGGTACACCATATTTTCTAATCATGCACGTGTTTGGTGTAAGCCCATGAAATTTACATTATGTGCATATGGGTTGATGAATGTGTATCCTCGATTTTTCAAATGCATGGATACTTTTCTTTTGAAAGATTATTTTCTTTTGGACACTTGGTTTCTTAAAAACATGACTTTTTGAATAGCCAAGACCTCTGCGGTCTGTTGAGTGTCTTTGATCATTAATAACCTTTTCCAGACTTTTACTACTCTT
>NC_032025.1:19201833-19202704 GCF_001865875.1 Lupinus angustifolius
GACAAGAGGGTGATGAAGGTTTGTTTCTAAATGCATCTAACTCAGACTTGTGTTTTAGAAACATTTTTGTTAATTTGACATATTCATCATGCAAGTCATTAAATGCAGATTCAAGTTCAGAAGAAGAAAATAGATTAGAGTCGTTTACTTCTTCATCATCGGAATGATGAGATGCCATAATTGATAGATGTGCTTGCTCTTCGTTATCTGTTTCAGATGCAGAACTGGTATCATAAATGATGAGATGTCATAAGTGATATATGTGCTTGCTCTTTGTTTTCTGTTTCAGATGCAGAACTGGTATCATTGTCTTCCTAAGCGATGTATGCTCTTCGTCCAGTATTCGTATCATTCTTTCCTTTGAAAGAACTCTTTTTCAAATTTGGATAGTCCATCTTCATGTGACCAGGTTTGCCACATTCAAAACATGTAAAGTATTGATTTGAGATGGAGGCATCATTGTTCTTGGTGAATTTCCTTGTTTGACCAGTCTTTGCGCCTTTGTTCCTTTTTAGGAACTTGCTAAATTCCTTCACGAAGAGACTCATATCTTATGTATCATCCTTTTCTGATTCATCTCCAGATGAGTCATATCTATCCACTTTTGCTTTTAGAGAAATATTCTTCTTCTTCTTTTTTTGCTCCTCATGTTGATCAAGTTGGCTAAGTTCTAGTTCATGTTTCTGCAGTTTGCCAAATAAAGCAGCCAAAGACATTTTGGATAAACTTTTCTTTTCAGAAATTGCAGTTACCTTTGGTTGCCATGTTCTGGTGAGTGATCTTAGAACTTTCAAGTTTAAGTTACTATTTGATAGAACTTTGTCAGGTGCAATAAGGTGATTGGTAAGGTGAGTAAACCTCTTTTGTAAAT
>NC_032025.1:19202804-19249218 GCF_001865875.1 Lupinus angustifolius
AACCTTCTCCTAGGAATGATCTTGAGGCCATCTTGATATAGGATCAGACTTGAGAATATCTTACTCAAATATAGCTCTGGTGCCAATTGTAAGAATGAGGTTGCAACTAAGAGGGGGTGAATTAGTTGACTTAAAAATTATGACCATTTTTTCTGCAAAATCAAGAGTTAACGTGCAGCGGAAAATATATGAGGAAAATAATTAAGATAAAATGAAAGAGATAAGGGAAAAGAGAATACACAGTGATTTTTATATTGGTTCATCTGAAATCTGATCCAACAACTCTCAGTAATTGATTACTGACAGTGAGCAATCGATTACCCAAACTCTCTGTCCACTGTTCATTTAAAATTAAATTAGAGAAATAGATTACAACAATCTGGGTAATCGGTTACTCAACTTTTCAAAACTGGTAATCTGTTATCCAAAGACAGTAATGGATTACTCTGAACAGTTTTAAGTTGGATAATTCTTTTCTCACACACATAACCTGTTACTTAGATGAAGTAACCCGTTACACAATATTTTTGAAAATTATTTTAAGTATTTTAAAGTGTTTCAACTTTCTTTAAAAATAGTTTGAGCATTACTAGTGTTTCATTATTCTTTAAAAATGGTTTGAGCATTACTACTTTGCATAACAATGAGTTTTAGGATAGAAGTACCTATAGAGACTTAATCTAATTATCTTGAAGCCCTAATCTTCTTTGTCTTCATAAGTATTCTTCATTTTCTTCTTTTTGGTGATGTTGGTGTCTTCATCAAAACCGTGCCAAGGTCAGGAGCAAAGATCTTCTTCACATTAACAACTTTTGAATTTGCAAAAGGACCTAGATTTCAGAAGGAATATGACTGTCATACAAGATTTGTGTGAGATGAAGATTTAGTTCATTGATCTCTTTCATTTAATTGATTGATCTCTTTCAATTTGAAAGGAAATAAAAGGACAATATTCAATGAATTATTTTTCTTCATATGCAATTCATTAAGTTAACTGATTTCCTTCATGACAAAAGGACCCAGATTTCAAAAGGAAATCAATGAACTATTATACAAGATTTGTGAAGAGGAGTCGAAGAAAAAATTGTGGACAAGATTGATTTGTAAAGTATTGAGTTTAATTCATTGAGTTCTTTCAATTTTCAAAACGGTTCCAGATTTTAGAAGCAAAGTGGCTGTTATACAAGATTTGCGTGAGATAAAAATATGTATAGAGGAGTCGAGGAAAAAATTATTTCATTCATTGAAATCATTTTCATTTTATTCTTCGTCTGCCAAATCATTTAGTTCATTATATTCACATGTACCAAATCATTTTGTTCATTATAATGTATTTTGCATATCTGAATAAATAATAAAACAATTATTTTCGATGTTAATTTTTATTTTTTGTTAATTATTTGGATGGTTATTTTCTTTAATACTTTTGCTGTTCATTATTAATAAATTAAACATAATAAACAAATTAACAATACTTAATAAATACAAAAACAAATTAACAAAATGTAATGTTTAATATTTTTCCAGTTTCGTATTAGTAAACACAATTATATAGTAATCTACTTCACGAAAATTTCATCTTAATTAACGTTAATTCATGTTGTATAAATATTTTTCAGTTATGTAAAATGTTAATTTAACAGCGCATAACTACAAACGCTCTACTAAATTGGAAAATAAGTTAAGTTTAACAGCGCATAATTAATATAGCACTGTCAATTAGATTCTAATCAATAGCCCTACATATAGGTAGCATTGTTGAAGACGTGTTAATGAATAAGTAGTAAATAGCTGGATACACAACAACAACGCAAACCTTAATATGCATTGTTGAAGATGTCAATACAACAACGCTACTTTCAACATGCGCTGTTGAAGATGTGTTAATGAAAATAAGTAGTAAACATCTGGATACACAACAACAACGCAATCTTCACTATTCGCTGTTGAAGATACTATCACACCCTCAAAAATTAAAATGTTTCGACATTCTCACACATTCATCAGCAATCCCAACACTCATTTACTCAGCAGCGAAACGCATTTACTCTCAAAATCAACCTCAAAAATCATTCAACCTCAAAATCATTCACTCATTCAACACCGAAAATCATTCACTTATTTTATACGAAAAGCATTCAACACCGATTTCGAAAATTCTTCACTCGTTTAACCTCAAAATCATCATTCACGCATTCAACACCGAACTAAAAGTGAGCTTTTCATATAGTTATTTTCCTTTTTAATTACATTATATTTAGCTTGTATTGAGTTATAAATATTTTCCTTATAAATGAGTGAAAGTGATTTCACTCGTTTAGCTTGTATTGAGTTAGGGTTTCCGAGTTCCGACTCATTTAGCTTACATTATGAGTTATGGCTCCCCCATTTTTAATTACATAATAATGCATTTGCTCTGCTTGGTGAGCTTAACTCCAAGTTTTAGGGATTTATGCTAATTATATTTTTTTCTTAATAGAAAATGGATCGAAAATGGATGAGTGTCAATCGATTGACGAATGAGTATGAAAAATAAGTGAAATCATTTATTAGGTTTGCAATTGAGAATCCTGAAAACCCTAATAGAATTGTATGTCTTTGCTTAAGATGTTGTTACTCTAAACCAATTACTCCAAATGAGTTAAAAGTTCATTTAGTATGTCACGATATTGATCAAAGTTACACATGTTGGACAAGACATGGTGAGACGAGAGACGTTATGGATTGTGATGATGAGATGCATATGAAAGACAGCTACACAAATGCATATGTTGTCAAAGAGGATCTTCAGGATTATAGATGTTTCAGCGGTTGATAAGTGATGCCGAGAAACCATTATATGATGGTTGTACTAAATTCACAAGATTGGCAGCGGCGTCAAGGTTGTATAAGTCGAAATCTATTAATGGATGGACTGATAAGAGTTTCACTAACTTGCTTGCACTTCTGAAGGATATGTTGCTGGAAGATAATGTGCTCCCTTCTCGAACCTATGATGCAAAACAAATGTTACGCTCCATATGCATGGACTACACTAGGATTTATGCTTGTGAAAACGATTGCATCTTATTTTTTAATGAGTATGTTTCATTAAAGTTTTGTCCTAAATGTAGTTCATCACGATATAAGAAGGAAGACTCAATTCCCAAAAAGGTTGTATGGTATTTTCCTATCAAAGCAAGATTCAAGCATATGTTTAACAATGCCAAAGATGAAAAGAAGTTGACATGGCATGATGAAGAAGGGATTAAAGATGGCAAGCTTCGGCATCCTGCAGATTCTCCTCAATGAAGAAAATTTGATCACAACTATCCTAGTTTTGGTCAAGAATCAAGAAATCTACGCCTTACATTGTCAACAGATGGAATTGACCCAAATAGTGTTCAAAGTTGTTCCCACAGTACATGGCCAGTGATGTTGGTGATATTCAACCTACCTCATTCTCTATGCATGAAGCACAAATATGTGATGTTATCTATGTTAATTTCTTGACCTAAACAATCAGGAAGTGACATAGACATATATTTAGCTCCATTAATTGAAGACTTGAAGCAAATGTGGGAGACATGTATAAATGTATATGATGCGTATAGGGAAGAAAGCTTCAACTTGAGAGTTTTGTTGTTCGACACAATCAATAATTTCTTTGCATATGGTAATCTGTCTAGATATAGTAGAAAAGGACATTTTCATGTCCTGTATGTGAAGACGATACTCATTCAATGAGGTTGGAACACTATAAGAAGAATGTCTTTATTGGCCATCGTAGATTTTTGCCTTCAGATCATCACTATCGACGATGTAGAAAAGCATTTGATGGAAACAATGAAGAAGGTTGTGCTCCTTTGCCGTTGACAGGTGGCCAATTAATTCAAAAGCTAAATGGTTCGAATACTAACTTTGGTAAACCCTTTGCAAAAGAAATTGTCACAAGTGGGTGGAAGAAAATGTCAATCTTGTTTGAATTGCCATATTGGAGTTCATTATATGTAAGACATTTCCTCGATGTTATGCATATTGAAAAAAATGTGTTCAAAAGTCTCCTTGGTATCTTACTAAATGTCCCTGGTAAAACCAAAGGTGGCTTGAATGCAAGGTTGGACTTGGTTAGTATGGGAATAAGAAAGGAATTGGGGCCGATAATGAAGCGAAAACGTACATTTCTAACTCCAGCAGCTTATACTTTGTCGAGGAACGAGAAAATATAATTTTGTAAATTTATTCATGGTGTTAAAGTTCCAGAAGGGTACTCTTCCAACATTCAGAACCTCGTATCAATGAAAGACCTCAATTTAAAAGGTCTTAAGTCTCATGATTGTCATGTATTTATGGAGCATTTCTTGCCTATTGGAATACGGTCAATTCTACCTAAAAACGTTCGAGGAACCATAACTAGGTTATGCTTCTTCTTCAAGGCAATTTGTAGCAAAGTGATTGACCTTGAGAAATTACCTGCATTACAAAGACAAATTATTTTGACTTTGTGTGAGCTTGAAATGTATTTCCCACCTTCTTTTTATGACATAATGGTTTATGTAAGCATTCATCTTGTTCGAGAGACACAACTATGTGGCTCTTCCTATATGAGATGGATGTACCCCTTAGAGTGTTATATGAAGACATTAAAAGGGTATATGAAGAACCAATCAAGACCAAAGGGTTGTCCTGTTGAGCGATATGTTGTTGAAGAAGCTCTTGATTTTTGTATCGGTTACCTTACCGCTGGTGATTTCATGGGCATTCCAAAGCCTCGATATGAAAAAAAAAATATTTGGTGAATGTATTACTGGGAATGAAATATTCACTATAACAAGAACCGAATTGGAGCAAGCACACTTATATGTTTTACATAATGTCGACGAGGTTGAGCCATATGTTGAAACACACAAGGAGATGCTAAGGAAGTGTTACCCAAATAAGAATTGAAAATGGATTTCCAAAGAGCATAATCGGTGTTTCATAAAGTGGCTGAAAAATCACATTGATGAGGAGTTGAATATAAATGCACATTGGTTTTCGAAAGATTGAAATGTTAGCCAATGGTCCAAGTCTTCATGTCTTATCCTACACTGGTTACCTAATTAATGGGTTCACATTTTATACGAAAAAACAAGATGATCAAAGTAAAATGCAAAATAGTGGTGTGACTCTTATTGCTTGAACTTTACACATGTCAAGTGCAAAAGATAAAAACCAAATATATGTGAACATGTCATACTTTGGAGTGATTGAACACATATGGGAGTTGGATTACACAATGTTTCGGATGCCGATTTTTTATGGTATGTGAGTTGATAACAACAATGGCTTCCGAGTTGATGAGTTAGGGTTCATGCAAGTGGATCTTAATAGGCCAGGATATAAAGATGAACCATTTATTCTAGCATCACAAGCTCAACAAGTATTCTATGTTAGTGATCCAGTTGATATGAAATGGTTCATTGTTCTTTTAACTAACAAAATAATCGTCAATAATATTGATGACCAAGAATATGAAGATATTGATGAATATGATCCTTTTTTTGCGACATATCAGTTGCGTGAGAGCGGACCAACTACAGATGATGATTTATATACAAGAGATGATCACGATGAAGGGCATTGGGTAAATCAATATGCTCCTCCAAACAAGGATGACCCTACAAGACAAAAACAATCAAAGAAAAGGAAAAGTAGATGCAAGTAGTCTTTGTATAATTATAGCTTAATTTTGATTCTTTGTAATTTGTATAATATTGTTTCTTTGTAATTTGTGTAATTTTTTTATGGGAATGGAGTATCTCCTTGTATAAGGAGATAAGTTATCTCCTCCTGCCAGTGAAATCATGACATGTGTCAAATTTCATCATTTTCAATAAAAATATTTTAAAAAATAAACAAAATAGCACACATGTCATATTTTTACTAGCTAGAGGAGATAAGTTATCTCCTTATATAAGGAGATACATTATTCTCTTTTTTTATATATAATTATGTACTTTTTCAAAACATAATTGACATAATATTCATTGTTTGTATTTTGTTTGTATTGATGTTTAATAAAACAAACTTCTGCCCTGTATTAATGTGTATGTGTTGTTCAGACTTCAGAATGTATAAATGTTTGTGTTGTTGAGAATGTTTGTTCTGCTAATAAATGTATATGCATATATTAATTTATAAAAATCAACAGCGAATTCTAGGGGAAGCCTTGTCATGCATTGTTATAAAGGATAACTACAACAACGCTTTTTATAGAAAGTGTTGTTGTACATTATTAATACAACAACGCTATGTGTGTGATGCGATGTTGTATTAAGGTGTTGTTTGGGAAATTTATGAATAATACAACAACGATTGTCTGTTACTGGGTTGTTAAATATATGAACTTCAACATCGCAACCATAAGCACTGTTGATAAGACCTATAAAATGCATTGTTTCTGTAAGACTATATGAAAGCGCTTTGTGGACGATGCGTTGTTGTAGTGATGCACCATATGACATCGCTTTTTGTGTGTTGTGTTGTGGTATATAATCAATACAATAGTGTGTATGAAGCGCTGTTAATGATGACCATATACTACTACGGTAAAAAAGAAAATGCCCGAAAGCGCTGTTATACATCTAAAGTGAGTGTCACGATTTCAATATTAGAAAGTGAGTCCATGTGAGTGTAATGACCATATAATCACATATGTTAGGTAGAGTAGGGATGAACTGAGAATTGGACCTAAATACCTAACATATAATACCAAACTTAAATCCCAGTTTCAGAAATCTCAAGGCACAATTGAGCAATCATAGAGAGATTAGCAAAAAGACAAGAAATAGATTCACTTACCTGTTTACCATAATAATAAATGTAGGCTTCAATTGAATATGAGTTTTATTGCTTAAAAGAGAATATTACTCACTATTGGGTTGTCTACCATTATAACTTCAATTTCATGGAAGGGTGTGGTAAACTTTAATTAATTAACATCATTTAATAATCTCTATCGTGACAATTCTTCTTTGATATATTTTTAATTCACTTTAACTCTAGATATTCTTTATCATTCCACTATTTAATTTAATACTATTTTTTGAAAAGTGAATAGAATAATTAATTAATTCAATCAATCGAATAATTAGTTGGAATCCATTATTTTTTATTTGTTTGAAGACAAAATCATACACTTCCAATATTACAAACATTAGAATATCATTTCCAATCATTGATTGTGTAAGGTGGTAAAGAAATTTTACCCTCAAGAGTTTGAAGAGTATAAGATAATAGAGCTTAGGACACAATTCCTCTTACCAATAAAGTGGTAACTCTTTCAACAAAATTTGTCTTCCTTACATCCATTTAAATTCCTACTTAATAGATATAACTCTTTAAATTCCTACTTAATACATATAACTCTCATAGTCTAATGTTCATCAATTTAAAAACTAAACTCCCATTAAATGGGATTTGGAGAAGATATATGCATCCTATGTATGTAGTATGATAAAATATCAATAGCTGACGAGGAATTATAAAAAATATAGTTGACGAGGAATTAAATGACACATGAAGTCAAACAATTTTTGAAATAGAAGATATGATAAAATATTAATAGTTGACGAGGAATTATAAAAAATATAGGAAAATGATCTATATAAATAAAAAATACTTTCCAATTTACCCTGAAAACACTCTTTATTTGATTAATTTCTATTTCCTTCCTATGACTATTTTTTTTGTTCATTCAACTATAACAAGTTAAATATTTTTATTAGATTTAGATATAGCCAATATATTAAACTCACCTTCTAATATTCATATATATATATATATATATATATATATATAATTAATTAATTAAAAGCCATTCTTTAAATGGAATTCGGTTTTAAACATCATGAAATTGAACACCTTGAATCACAAGTGTGTTTAGGCCGTGTGATGAAGAAAAAAAATATGATAATTAAATTATCATATCTAAAAAACACAACCCATGAATAATATATCGTCTCTTTTATTGTCTAAATATTACACTCAAGTATATAAACAAAGACAAAGGGGATAATGCAAATTTTGTTGTGTAAAGCATGAAAGTTGCCTTATAAAAAACACAACCCATGAATTGAAGCACACTTAACACTTCTCCTTGGCAAATATGGGCGAAAGCGTAACTGTGATATTTGACTTTGATCAGACCATAATCGACGATGACAGCGACTTATGGGTTATTTCTGAATTGGGTCTCACTCATCTCTTCAATCAATTCCGTTCAACCTTGCCTTGGACCTCTCTCATGGTTTTCCCTTTCATTCTCAACTCTCTCACAAATTTCAATTCAATACATAAAAAAAATTAAAATGTAGTATTCATTTTGATTAATGATAGGATAGGATGTTGAAAGAGGTTCATTCTCAAGGCATTGCCATAAACCACATTGCTGATTGTCTCAAAAGGGCTTATTTTCATCCCTCCATTATCTCAGCTATCAAATCTGCCCATGCTCTTCGGTATCTTTCTATTTCTCTCTAGTCATATGTAATCATTTCACTTTCCTACAATTAATTAAAAATATATTTTTTAGTTCGGTGTGTTAGGATATGGTCCAAATTCGGTAAGATGCGGTTGCAAATTCGGTATAACAACAGTCATTACAATCACAATATTATGGCTGCATCAGATCGATCCACAGCTTAAATAATTGTTCCTACTTAATGGAGGGTAGACAATCTTTTCCTTGCAAATACTGTTTCCGATAAATAATCTTCCTCTTGTGCTGAGATTTACCCTCTTACTTTGCTATAATTAATTAAAAAGTTATATCATTTTAATTTCATTTGCTTGCAGGTGTGACTTAAAGATAATTAGTGATGCTAATACGTTTTATATTAAGACCATTCTTGAACATCATGGTATATGGGATTGCTTTTCTGAGGTTAATACAAACCCAGCTTTTGTGGATGAAGAGGAACGCCTTAGGATCACTCCATTCCATGATTCAACCTTGTCTCCTCATTCGTGTCATCTATGCCCTCCCAATATGTGCAAGGTAGTATTTACATTATTCATATTAATCATTAACTAATATTCAAGGTTTTAAATCTCTGTTATGCAATTTGGGGGTTTTGGTTGCCATTGCCTGTTATGGCTGCATTTTTCTGCAATTATATGGTGGGTAGACGCAATTTTTTGAATTGCGGTTATTGTGATTGTGGTCACAATTTTGCGTCATTGCGGCTACTGTATTGCGGATTGTGGCGTGAATTATTTTGTAATTAAAAAAATATTTTTGAATTCGATGTGGTTTGATGTATTTGTGTTGCAGTCGCATTGCAGCCCGATACGGCAATATTATTGTGATTTAGTGTCACATTGCAATTGTGGTGTAATGGGGTTGTGGCGGTCACTACAATATTACAACTGCATCACATGATACGGTCTCCAATTTAAATCACGGAGTAGATGTTATACAAAATATAATCTTAACCACAATTGCGATATAACTATATACATTGCAATGTAGAAGATGTTTTTTTTTATCAAATAGTCCTATTTGGTGAAACCAGGATGATTTGCAAACTTGGAGCATGATTATTCCCATTTTTATTATCAGAGTATGGGAGAGGGATTCATTTCTTGTTGCCTTTTTTAAAATACAGTTTAAAAATAAGAATTCTCTTTATTCTTTAAATCGTTAACTAAGTATTGTGAGAAAGTTTTAAATTGGGGTTGTGAATGCGGTCACAATATGTTTACTGTAGTTGCAGACAAATGCAGCCACAATAGCAGTTTCGGTTGTAATCGTAGAGACCTCCGAAACCACAATATTGCTGTACAGTTGTGGTGGCTGACAGAAAAACCATTGAGAGTCCTAGTTTAGTTGTTTTGATTATAAGAAGAACAATAGAAGCCTAGATGTGAATAGCCAAATATGCAGAGGCAGTAAAGGACTGAGAAAACTGTAGGCTAAGAAATAAGTCGATTTCTAAAGACTTGTTTATAAATTAGAACAATAATGGTATACGAATGATCTCTCAAGTGGTCATAAGAAGGAGAGAGATAAACAAGTTATCAATTGAATTTCCGAAATCTTGGGTGATATTTGCACCCACATTTCTTGGTTTTACACCCACCCACACTATTTTTGGATAAGGTTTATGAATTTTTTTATAACTTTCAGACATGTCATTGGATGGGTGTAAATAAAAAAAACATGGGTGCATATAGAATCATCCTCAAATCTTTACCGGGTCAGGCAGCCTAATGCACTACGCTCTCACCTAGCGTGGTCGGGGAGGGCAAATATATGCACCCTTACCCCCACAAGTTTTGAGAGATTGTTTTGGGATCCAAATCCTCACCGGGTCTACTAAGAAAATCTGTGTGTCTATCTCTCTCCTCCATATCACCATTTGTGAGAATCCAAATCCTTGTTTGATCAATGTAACGATCCCCACTTAAAGAAAAAAGGCTTTTCCTGTAATATTTCTTAAACCTTTAGTCTGAAATCACTAAAATGGTTGATAAGTTGGTTCAGGAACTGAGTATCAAAACTTCCTCTAGTGAAACATCAGTCACCTAGCTCACATTTCTAACCGTGTACTTATCTGATTTATCAGCAATGTTACATTAAAAATTAGCATTGAATAAGTAGAGGATTTGTTTGTTGGGTTCCTGTAAATTTATGAAAGTCGTAGTGTGATTTCTGATTAGCCCTTTTCAAATTCTGTTGTCATCATTTGACACATCTTATTTCTTTGGTTTTGCTTTGCATTGCAGTAATTTGTTCCACATAACATTGGTTCTTTTGTTTTTTCCACCTTAGGGTTTAGTAATAGACCGAATCCGAGGTTCTTTACCTGAAAACAAAAGAAGATTCATCTACATCGGAGATGGTCAAGGTGACTATTGCCCAACTTTGAAGCTGGAGGGAAGTGATTTTGTGATGCCAAGGAAGGATTATCCCCTATCGAACCGGATTTTCAGTGATCCTAAACTAGTTAATGCAGAAGTACATGAGTGGAGCAGTGGGGAGGAGTTTGAAAGCATACTACTGAAGCTTATTAACAAATTAGCTATACAGATCAAGATGTAAAGGTGACAAACCAGAGTTACACACCCTTTTCCCAATAGGTAGCCGTGCTAGCTCCCTGCAAGCCTTAAATTCTAGTTCATTTAACTCCAATGGCTCGCTTTCGGGTGTTCGGTTATCCGGTCTAGATGCATTCTATCAAAGAATCTGTTTCTCCAGCAAATAGCAACAATAGAATTGATTATTCTTAGTGATTCATCAAACACATGCATTGTTTCTAAAAAAATTATCTAGTTGATCTGATTATTATACAATAAAGGTTGAAGGTTAACATTCAACACTGCAACTCCATTAAGAATTTGGTTTTTAAAACAGTTCTTTTTAGTTTTCAGAAAGAGGGATTATTGCGTTTGTATGAGATGATTATTACATTTGTATGAATCTCGTAGTTGATAGCGGTTTAATAATCAACTATGACTAATCTAGAGCAAAAACAAATGCTCAATAACATTGGTACGAATAAAATAAGCAAACAGAATGTACTAGGCAATAAAACATTTTAGAGTAATATTTACGGTAAAGATTTATACACAGTTAGTACATTGTTCACTATTCATTTATATTTTTTTTTGAAGAACTAATGATAATTAAAAAATGGATGGTGGATAATAAACTGACAGTGTATATTACTCTTACCGTGCTAGTGCATATATTTTTTTATCAAAGGCAACCAAACAAGCTCAAAGTTATGGTTGTTAATGCTTAGTAAAACAACATATTCCCTTCTTTCATCTCTTTGAACCATTTTTGATATTCTTGTTGAATGGTAGTCAACCATGGCTTTCAAATTAAGAAAAATGGAAAGTTGTAATGCAATCGGTAACAATAAGTAACTTTTGCAATAAGAATTAAGAAAATGGACGTAATATATGCCAATAATAGCCTATGTTAACTAAGAAAATGGACATAATATATGCCAGTGTATTACAAACATTTATTCACGAAATTATTCATACCGCAACGACCGCAATCACAACAACCGCAACCGCATTTTAAAACACTGATTGATAAATATCTAAGACTTCCTACATTGATTGGGAGGTTAAAGAATCAAATGTTGGACTATGTCTTTGGTCGTGTGTGGAAGAAGCTAGAGGGTGGAAAGAAAAGTACCTCTATGGAGCAGGACGAAAAGGTCTCATTAAGTCGATTGCCCAATCAATGCCAACATACATTATGAGTTTCTTTGCTTTACCTGCAGCTATCTGCAACAAAATTGAGAGAATGATCTCTTTGATTTTCAGGGGTGGTGATGTTGAAGAGAGATTGTATGTACTGAGATTAATCAGATGATCTTGTATTTATTATATTTGATTGCATTTGTGTATATGATTTATGGATCATATCATATAATTATTTCATATGATGTTGTCTTCTTAAATTTAAGGGATTCTGGAATTATAAATACAAAAGGTATGAGTCCACAATTCAATCAAACAAGTCATAAACAATTTGTCCTTTTCAAGTTGCTAGCTCACACCCATGGGTGTGATAAACTAAATGTTGGGAATCCTTCCTAATAATTGATATGAAAGTAAAATTAATAAATATTGGTAGATGAACCATTAAGTACATTCAATGATGACTATTTTAAGGTCTTAGAATTATTCATTGACTCTTGAGAACTATGAAGTCTAACTTAGAAAGTTTGAATAACACTTTTTAAGGTGTCTTGAAAGTATGACAACAATTTAATTATCCATTATGTCTTTATGATGAAGCATTTTTCCCTTCACTATATAAAAGATATTTGTGAGGAAAAAAAGTATAAGCAAGTAAGAAAGAACAACATGGAGAGAATATGATGTTAGATATTTTCTGATGATTGGTGAAATATCAATCCTAGGATCTTGAATCTCATTATTCTCACAGATAATATAAAACAAGATAGAATGTCATATATGAATCCATGTTCTCAGATCTACTCCTTTGATATACATTTTGAGAGAGTTTCGGTATGATGATCTTCCTCAACCAAATCTTAAATTCCTTTTGGGACCTTTTTTTTCTCTCTGATAGGGAGAGGTGAAAACTATTTGTCATTTTGTGTCTTGAGAACCATAACCATTCCTTATAGGGTTCTCATTATCCCCTATAGATCAACCGTTTGGGTATCCACTCATTAAGCTCATATCCGTTATTAGTTTCGGAAGTCTTATAGGTTGTTAGTAATTAGATCACTTGTTTTGTAACCCAAAATAAATAGCCGATATAGTTGTATTAAATATATGATGTCCACCTTAATTAGAAGTTATCAATTTCTAACAAGTGAAAGAGCTTATATCCACTTAGTGTGAGACTTGTATTCCTAATGAGATATTAGAGAGAGTTTGAATGTTATTTTCTTAATAAGAGAAAGCCAAATATTATAATCATACTTTCTATAGTGGAGATATTTTCTGAACTAGGTCTCGTGGTTGTTTCCTTCTCATATTGATGATGTTTTTCCACGTTAAATTTTTTAGTGTTATTTTTCTAGTCTTCTCTATTTTCTTTATCCACTTGCCGCTTGCGCAAGTGCCCATTTTGCATCATACAAAGGAGAAAAATTAATTCTGAATTTCTCAACAGTGGTATTAGAGCTCTCATGTTCACTCGGGAAGCTTAGCCTGTGTAGTCCAAGATGGAACGAGCCACTAATATCTCATTTGATGGAGACATGTTCAAATTGACAGATGATAACTATTCCTATTGGAAGCCCATGATGGAGGGTCATTTATACTGCAAGAATATGCATGAGCCTATTTCTTGCAGAGATAACCCAAAAGGTAAGGATGACAAAGATTGGGAACTTTCGAATCGAAAAGTTGTTGTAATGATTCGGAAGTATATTAGTAGAAGTTTATTCGAGCATGTGTCCACATACACAAATGTTGATGAGTTATGGTCGGAACTTGAATCTATGATTCAAAAGAAAACTCCCAGAAATAAATCATCTCTTGTTAGAAGGCTGGTGAAATTTGACTACAAAGACGACCAAAGCATGATAGAGCACTTGAATTCATTCTAGGGTCTTGTTAATCAATTGACAAAGATAGATATGAAGATAGATGATAAGCTGCAAGTACTTCTTCCACTGAGTTCATTGCCTGAAAGCTGGGATTCATTTGTGGTCACGCTCAACAACTCAGTCCATGATGGAAAGTCTCAATGGACATTGTTTCACACAGTCTATTGAATGAAGAATCTAGAAGGAAAGAATGGAGTACATCATTCCATTTTGAAGCAAATGTTATGGAGAGACATGGAAGAAGTGAAAATCATGAGAGGAATGGATCTCGTGGAAGAAGCAAAAGTAAATTCAGATGTTGCTCTCAATCTCGCACGAGGTCAATAGCATGTTATTATTGTAGTAAAGAAATACATAAGAGATATGAATGCAGGTTCCTAAAGAGAGACCAGAAAGCTGGATATGTCCAAGAAAATTTAGTTGATCCAAGGAAAAATGGTCATAAGCCTACCATAGTCGTCGCAACAGACGATGATGTTCTTCTAATTTGAGAAGAGAATTATCTAAACGTTGCATGTGGTGATTGTGTTTGGATCGTTGATTATGGTGCTTCTTTTCATGTAAGTCCACATAAAGGTTTCTTCTCAAACTAAAAGAAATGGATTATGGTACTACAAAAATGGCAAACCATGTTACAAGCAAGGTTGCAGGAATTGGTGATATTGTGTTGCTAGTAGACACATGAGGAAAGCTTCTACTAAAGGAGGTGAGACATGTCCTACATATGTGTCTCAACCTTATCTTAACGGGTAAGTTGGATGATGTTGGTTTTGTAAGCCACTTTGGTGCTGGAAAGTGAAAACTAGCAAAAGCAACCTAGTCATTTCTAGAGGCTCAAAGAAAGGATCTTTATATACTATGCAATGAAGAATTTGTTCTGGAGAAGCAAATGTTACTATGGACTCCAAAGATCTTCGACATATGCGATTGGGGTACATGAGTTAGAAGGCACTTCAAATGCTCACCAAATACTACCTTCCAAGTATAAAAGATTAAATTTTAGAATCATGTACTGATTGTCTTTATGGTAAACAACATAGAGTCAGCTTTTAGAGAATAGAGAATCCCTCACGGAAAGATGAAATACTTGAATTGATGCATTCAGATGTTTGTGCATCATCTGAATGATCTCTTGGATGAGCCTACTACTTTATTACATTTATAGATGATCACCCGAGAAGAATGTGGGTGTAGTTTTTGAAAAGCAAATATCAAGTACTATCAGCATTCAAAGAGTTCCATGCACTAGTGGAACGTAAGACCAGGAAGAAGTTGTAATGTCTGAAAGCATACAATAGTGGAGAGTATTGTGGTCCATTTGAAGCCTATTGCAAGACTTATGGTATCAGACTGGAGAAGTCACCACCAAAGACTCCTCAATTGAATGGAGTAGCTTAGAGGATGAATCACACAATTGAAGAAAAGATCAAATGCATGTTACAAGATGCCAAGCTCTCCAAGTCTTTTTGGGGTGAAGTAGTGAAGGCTGTAGTAGACCTCATAAATGGCACAACTTTAAGACCCTTGAACGGAGAAATTCTAGAGGAAATATGGTACAAGAAGAAGGCACCCTTCAACCACCAGAGAGTATTCCAACGCAGAGCCTTCATTCACATTCCAAAAGATGAGAGAAAGAAGCTAGATGCTAAGACCAAAGAGTGCATTTACCTTGGATCCCCAAAGGATGAATTTGAGTATATATTGTGAGTTCCGATAAACAAGAAAGTTGTGAGAAGTAGGGATGTTGTGTTCTTTGAGGATTAGACAATCAAAGATGTTCAGAAGAAAAACCAATGTAAGTCCAAAGTTCACATTGATTTCAGGGAAGAGATTCCTCAATAGACAGATCCTCATCATCAGATAGATCTAGAAAAGATAGACCAACAGACAAGTCATGCTCACACATAACTTAACCATATTAATGAAGAGTCAGATCATGATGAAGTGGTGGTAGACACACAAATACATCAAGAACCCGAGCTAATAGAGCATCAGATTCAAGTTGAACTGAGATACTCTGGAAGAGGCATAATACCTTCTTCAATGTATCCTAAATAAGATTATATCACATTGAAAAATAATGGTGAACCTGAAGACTTCTCAAAAGCTACGTAGACAACTTATAAAGAAGAGTGGATCAAAGCCATGTAATATGAGTTGATCTCGTTACATGAGAACCATGCTTATGATCTGATGGATTTTCCCAAAGGAAGAAAAGCCTTATGGGTTTATAGGCTTAAAGTTGAAGAAGGAAGCTCAAGATCAAGGTACAAAGCTCATATTGTTTTGAAAGGATGCAATCAGAAGAAATGACTTGATTTTGATAAGATATTCTCACCACTAGTGAAGTATTCCTCCATAAGAGTAGCATTAGGTCTAGCAGCTAGCCTAGACTTAGAAGTTGAACAACTTGATATAAAAACAACTTTCTTACATGGAGATATCAAAGAACAAATCTATATGAATCAACCAGACGGTTATATAGAACCAAGAAAGGAACACTTAGTGTGTCGTCTGAATAAGAATTTATATGGTCTGAAGCAAACCCCTAGACATTGGTACACGAAGTTTGAATCCTTTATGACCAAATATAGTTTCAAGAAGGCAACTGGTCATCAATGTGTATTCATCAAAAGGTATGAAGATGAAAACTTTATTATCCTCATATTATATGTTGATGATATGTTAATCATTGGGCATGACAAGACCAAGATTCTTGGTTTGAAGAATTCTTTAAGTAAATCTTTTGTGATGAAAAACTTGGGTCCTGCAAAGTAGATCCTTGGAACAAGGATAATCAGAGATCATTCCAAGAAATTGTTATGGCTATGACAAGAGAAGTACATTGAGAAAGTTCTCAAGTGATTCAACATGGATAAGACAAAACATATTAGTGTTCCACTTGCTAGACATTTCAAGTTAACAACGATGCAATGTCCAACTAGTTATGAAGAAATGCAAGAAATGAGCAGAATGCCTTATTCCTTTATGGTAGGAAGCCTAATGTATGCCATGATTTATACAAAACCAGATATTGTCCATGCATTTGGAGTTGTGAGTCAGTTCTTGTCCAATCCTGGAAAATATCCTATGTTAGTAGGATACACAGATGCTGACATGGCTGGAGATGTAGATTCTAGAAAATCTGCATCAGGTTATCAAACTACCTTTGCAAGGGGAGCTATTTCTTGGCAATCCAAGTTACAAAGATGTGTTGCATTATCAACAACTGAAGTAGAGTATATTACAACATCTGAAGTTGGCAAGAAGATAAAATATATGAAAACATCTTGCATGAGTTGGGTCATGTTCAAGATAGATATGTTTTGCATTGTGACAACCAAAGTGTAATCCACCTAGCTAAGATTCCTACATTTCATTCTCGGAAAAAGCATATTGATTATCATTGGATACAGAATGCTTTGGAGGATGATGAGTTGCAGCTAGAGAAAATTCATACAAATGACAACTAGTCCAACATGATGACCAAGACAGATTCACTCAAAAATCTAACAGACTCTTGCAAATGTGCATGACTGGTGATACCCATCAATTAATTTAGGAAGGGGGAGATTTGTTGAGAATCATTCCTAATTGTTGTGGAATAAAGACCAATGAACCTTGATAGATAAAACATTAAGTACATTCAATGATGGCTATTCTAAGGTCTTGAAATTATTCTTTGACTCTTGACAACTATGAAGTCTAACGTAGAAAGTTAGAGTAACACTTTTCAAGGTATCTTGAAAGTATAACAACAATTTAATTCTCCATTATGTCTTTATGATAAATTCTTCTTCCCCTTGACTATATAAAGAAGACTTGTAAGGAAGAGAAGCATAAGCAAGCAAGATAAACAAGTGAGAAAGAACAACATAAAGAGAAAGTGAGAGAGTTTATATCTACTCAGTGTGAGACTTGTATTCCTAGTGAGAATTTGTGTTTCTATCATTTTTGGGTGAGATTGAGTGTTATCCTCATATTAAGACAGAGTCAAATATTGTAATCCTACTTTTTATAATGGAGATATTTTATGGACTGAGTCGTGTGGTTGTTTCCTTCACACATTGAGGAAGGTTTTTCACCTTAAAATTTTTGGTGTTATTCTTCTACTCTTTTCTATTTGCTTTATTCACTTGCCGCTTCCACAAGTGCCTATTTTGCATCATGCAGAGAAAACAAATTGGTTATGAATTTCCCTAAACTAAACTGAAGCCATTCTTCTGTCCTAGTTCATCTTGAAGGTTGGTTAGTTGGCCCTAGGAAAATCTTCCCATTTTCTCTGTCTAGTAACAACGATTAATCTGGCTATTCAATCCTTATGTCACGGTTGTCCATTGATACTCAACCCAAATCTTTTGGAAACTTGATCAATCCCCGAAGAACTCTCTGATCCGCTAACCCACCAAGGCACGCCTCCATGCGCACGAAGAGATAGTGAAGTTTGTTGGCGTGTGTAAGACACCTTCCACCTGAATGCCCCATTCAACATGGCGCTAGTACTGGTCAACCCTTGTTTGGTCTTGTTCATGGTGTTAAATTCAGAAAATATAGTACCTCTACCGTTCGTGAGAGTTGGAGAATTGATTAGATTGTTTTGTCTCACAATGAATAAAAGTAGTATATAGGTTCATGGTGATTCTGCAGCCATTACTATTTATACGAGTAATTCTAAAACTTGTCACCCTCAATCCTCTTCAGTCTGACTCTAAATATTGAGCTTTGGTGCTTGGGATCATATAGTTGGTAACCTTTTATATTTTTTTCTCAAAATTATTACAATCTAAAATACCATTTTACATTACTCTTCTTAATTGCTCTAAAATTAAAGCTTATGACATTGGTCTAAGTCACACATTTTTCCTTTATAAATTGAAATTCTATTTTACTAATTCATGGTTTCCCTTTAATTTGGTAACTCACTCATACTTATCTGTTATATAACTTTCACAACAAATAACTAATTCATTATACAAGCCGAGAGCAGTGGACAAACATTTGGCACTAAAGTTGAATCACATGGCCTAAAAATATCCTCATTTGGTTGCTTGCTTTATTTTGGATTCCTCATGACTCATACATTGTTGCTTAGGTCATCCAAATATAATTAAATTGATGAACTGGTTACTTTTATCTCCATTTTGAAGTCCTTAGAATATAGGGCATGCCAACTTGGTAGATATATTTGAGTTTCATTTCCACAAACTTATAGTCAATCAAATTCTCCTTTTGATTTGGTTCATTTAGATGCATTGGATCCTAATTGTATCAATTCCATCTTAAGATATATGTACATTGCTATTTTTAGTGATGTTTTTCAATATGCACTTTCATTTATTTAATAAAAGAACATTTAGAACTTTTTCTGTCATTATTTTTTTTGCAATTTAGTTCAAACTCAATTTGGTCATCCTCTTCATATTTTACAAAAGTGACTAAGTATAAGGATATTTTTTATGATCACTTCAATAATTTTATGATTTCTTATGACATGATCTATCAATCTATTTGATCTTATACACCTTAGCAAAATGGTAATGTTGAATTGCAAGAAATATTTTACTAAGTTCTCATGCAACTTAAAATTTTGGGGTGATGCATTTCTTATTGATGTTTTCTTTATTAATAAGATCTTGTAAGATGATTTTTTTTTAAGGATATATCATTAGTAACTAACTTGCTAGTGTTATATGCTAGCCGACAAATTGGTATACTGAATGGTGTCACAAACAAATATAGAGTAAGGGGTTGTCATATACATGAAGATTTGATAAATCTAGCATTTCAACAAATAAATTACTATCCTAACCTATTTTAAAAGGGTTGTTGGTGGTTTGTATTTGTGAAATGTAGAAATGCTATGAAATGAAGATGCTAGAATTTCGATATGAGATTGATGTCTTATTCATTATTCATATACTTTGGAACTAATTAAATAAATAATTCAAGAATGATATTTACAAAATAATGGACCTCAAAATCACTAAAAGCTAATGTCTTAGTCAATTTAACAATTTGTGCAATAAAACTCTATGTCTAGTAACTTCACACATAAGATTAAAAATTATGACTCACATAACATACCTCTATGTCTAATAGTTTATGCATGTGTAATTGAGTTAAGTGCAAACAACTTCAATTCTACTAATTGTCAATGTCTTGGTCATACTAATAGCTTATTTGATGTGAAACCCAAAGAGCCTAACCTTGATTATGATGGTCTTGAAGGTATAAGTGGTCTTATGATTAGGGCACAGGCAAAAAGGGCTCAAAATGTTATTGGAGAATTCATAGTATTGATCCATGATGGTGAGCCAAAAATAGCCCAAGTGGATTTAAAGATGCTCAATAGCATCTTGGTCCATGGTTCTGACCGAGCCAAAGACGGACCATGCCACGCGCATGAGACAGGCCATGGGTCTGGCATAGGCGCTAAATTTGACCCTGGCACGGAGCCAGACACATCAGGCATGGAGCCTGACCGAGGCATCTTGGGCCAATCTAACCTGGCTAGGACATCTGACTGAGGCGCATGCACTTAGTGTGTCGCATCAAGCACTGATCGTAGCCTGACCAGGTCAAGCCTAGACAATTTATTTGTCATTGAGCATTTTTATTTTTAATAATAAATGTGTGGGCCAATTTTTGACCAACACTTAGTTTAATTTATTTTAGTGTTTTGATAATAAATATGCCCATAAATAATGTCTAGTTTGAAGAATGGCTCGAGTCAAGCCTAAAAGCGTAACTGACACTTTAATGCTTGGACCAACTTTTATTTTTCATGAACCAGAGGTATTCTAACTTAGTCTAATATTATGTGGCATGTAAATAAGGACTATTGTAGCCGTTGGAAGAGGATTGCTCGAGGGGATTAAGAATATGATCGTGGAGGGGCTTAATGGAGCAGTTATGGTGCTTAAACACCTTGTCTAGACCGTTGGAGCTTAATTCACTTGAGCACAATTCATCCAGAGGAATCCTGAGTCATTTTCAGAGCTGTTGGAACAAAGATGCTCGTGGAGAATTGCCATGTGCTCGTTGGAGACCTTAATTGAGCATTGATGGTGCTTAATTGACATGTTCTAGCCGTTGGAAGCCTAAGTTGTTGAATAACTTCACACCAACGACATCCTAAGCTATTTAGTGCATCATCACTCATCATTCTGCCGAGGGAAATTCTTTCCTTGCCAAAGAGAATCCAATGCCAAGAATAAGTGCACCCGAGAACCATTAAGAAGGTCATAACTTCAACAATTCACCATGTGCCAAATTGTGAGTCAAACAAGAATCCTATGAAGCTCATCAAAGCCTAGTCGTGGAGAATTATGAAGGCATTAAGTCTCATTCATCATGTGACATAATTGGAGGTCGTGCACTTAAGAGAAAATGGAATTCTAAGCTCTTCACATCACAATTGTGGCATCCAAGGCATCCTGGGCATAAGTCATTATGTTTGTCTTTTAATTGTAATAAAGCACATGAAACACATGTGTTGATCTCTTTACCAATCGAATGTAGTCTAGTTTAGGAATAGATTCATTTGGCTCATGGTATCCTATGTTAGATTACCATGCATTAGCCTTACTATCTTATTGTTAGCCAACTGAGGGAGCTTAGTGGCTTGCCTATAAATGTAAGGCTTTTGCAATGGAATAAACAAGTTAAGTTGAATCATATTTTTTTATGAATTGAGGATTGTATCCTTGTGAGAGTATTCTCCAAACCTTCTTGGTTGAACCAAGATTAGAAGTTCTTATCAAAAACCAAGTTCTTGTGGTGAGCATCACTTTGGCTTATCAACATCTCAAGTGATGTGGCGCCTTCACCTCAAATCTTATACATCTTCTTTTATCCAAATTTCATATTTTTGCTGCCTATTTTAGTCTAAAAGCTCTAGTTAATGGTGAGCTTGGTCAAGCACCAACCAAGATAGATCGTGCAAGAGCATTTTATCCAAGAGGTTCACATTATTATTAAACTACCTCTATGTCTTGCAACTAGATTAAACTATATGAACCATTAAACACAGTCTATGTCTAGTAGTCTATGTTAACAAGTTTGAGAATTACTCAATGTTTATATGAATCTATGTCTAGCAATAGTATGAGCATAGACACACATGTGACAATTAAGTATAAAACTACGTCTACATTATACAAAAAGAATGAATTACATGTTTTAGGCTATAGAACCATAATTTCTTCATGAGTTAACTTCCAAAATCAAATTCAGAGAATCGTCATTCACAAAATTAGCATTGAGTGCAACAAGATAATTCATAGAAATCAATACTTCAAAATTAAACATAAATCAATTCCAAAAGTTACATCAAATAAATATAATAATCAATCCTAGCAAAGGAGGAATTTAGCTAAACATTTTACTACAAAACAAAGAACAAGAAGATGTATAAAATTACAACCTAAAGAGAAGTGATATCTTCTTTATGAGCATACATCGACTCCACTAATCGCACTCCATTACCTTTACATCTCATTTCCTGTCTATACTAGCCTAAGGACTAAGGAAAATTGAAAACATCTTAATTATACCAAAAAATAGTAGGAGAACTAAACTTTAGATCCCTCTTCAACTTTTTCGATCCCCTTTTATCAATATGAATTTTTAGAGTGGCGTTGGACACAGTGTCAGTGAGCTGGGCACAATGTCGGTGCACTGGGTGCAGTGTTGGTGTGCTAAGCGCAACCTCTTAGTCTGGCCCGATACTTAACTTGGACAAACTGCGCTTGGCATATCTTCTATGCTTAGTGTGGCTGCACATAACGCGATTCATGCGTTGAATGCAGGTCAACTGACTTATGACTTGATCGATGTTGGCCAATTGGCACGAATCCTTACTTGTTTCCACCCCATTTAGGTCCTGGACTGTCATGGAAACTCAACTCATTGGATTAATGAAATAGTTTATCAAATTTCCAAATACAAATGTATAAAAAATTTATTTAAAATTAAAAAAATATTAAATTAGCCTTATATATTAATGTAATTTTCACACCTAATACACTACTATGTACATATTTAGTTATCATTTGGCATCATAAATCTCTACTCCACTTATTGCACCTCAGACACCAAAAAAATAGGCCAAATAGAAGAGAGCGACAAATTGAGTAAACCAAGAACTGTTTATTGATATGTTGCCCTTGAGACAAGTGAAATCTTTAAAAAACAATAAACAAACGTATTCCATTATATAATTTTGTGTAAATTTCACTAGTGAAACCTTTGAGACAAGTAAAAGCTTGAAAAAACAATAAACAGATGGAAACGTATTCCATTCTATAATTTTGTGTTAAATTTCACTAGTGAATTCTACAGAGTCGTTTTCATTTGTTTTAATACTATATGTATTAAATAATAACCCTTTAACCAGTAGAATATGCAGATAAATTAATATTTATGGTAAACTGTTTTAGATGTTAAATATATCATTCATTATTTATTTATATTATTTTTTATTTAAGATTGAATAACAATTAATGTATAAATGTTGAAGGATTTGATGAATATAATTATTTTTACACGGATATATATTACATCCTTAATTTAATATAATCATAGATATATGATAAGGAATGAGGTGAGTTGTAATAGTATATTCAATTTGTCATTATTAGTTGTCTATTATGTTGTATATCTTTATTTTAATATTTTCAAATAAGTTGTTACATATTTCTTATGTGGCCTCTCCGGGAATTTATTTTGTTTAATGTCAGTTTTATGTCACTTCATTGATGTGTATGTTTTATAAAGCTCACCATCATTTTATTTTATCATTTTGGTTAAGTGTACTTCTATCATACTTCAATGTCCAAATACAATATATATGAAAGGAAATAAAAGCGATATGAATCTCAATATTCATTGGTATCTACAATTGATAATAACACACTTAAAATAAACTATTGTTTGATGTGATTCAATTTTTCGGGAGCTGGATTTGATGTGATTCACTCGAATGATAATTCCTCACTGATAAATGATAATAGGGGATTTACTCACAATAAACTATTGAAATGATTGCAATAAGTTAAGTATTTTTCATATTTTATAACATGCACGCATAGGAATCGACTTCGAATACAATACCCAGTTTCCTCATATGTGCACAAAAATTGTTGCTTAGTTTCCCATTTTATTTTGATTATACCTCTTTGCAAAATTAGAAAGCCACTTTGAGAATTCCAGTATTAAAAAAATGTATTATTGTTCCAAATAACAAACATAAAGTATAGTTACCACAATCCTTTGCCTCTACCAAGTGGTGGGAGAAAATCTGTTAGGGTAACTGTACCCTTCATGCAGTTGTTTCAATTCTACGGGGTGGAATTCTTTTGAAAGACAAAGTGCTTGCACATTGTACATTCAATGAAAAGTTTCATATATTCTACTACATGATTTTAGTGATGCAATCTATTTTTTCAGCTTTAGTGGCACAATGTTGCTATCATTTTATCTTATAAAGTATCATTTGATCATCATGATAAAAAACATATATGGAAGACAAATTACTAAATGATTTACCATACTTTATCATTCTCTTTCGTATTCTTCTACTTTTAATTTTTTTGGTATATAAATATATAATAAAGCTATCGTCCACGCGAAACAATCCCTCAAATCATGATTAAGTTAGATCAATGATTAAATTTGATCAATATATTGTTCATTAATCCTCTATACTTATGATTGTCCCTAAAATATTTGAATATATAAGGCTAATTTTCTTTGAAGTTGTTGTTGATGCTTTTCTGGTGGATACATCTTTCTGACTCAAATTAACTTAAATTAACTTCTAACATATAAGAAACCTATTAACCATTAATGTAATTCAAATTTACTAATCACCTCACTATAACTCTCCTTGGTGATTTATCATAGTTTTTTTATACTTGATTGATTGTGACCTTTGAACAAATTAGACCTACCCCGTTCGTTAATTTTTTTAATCTTCCACATCCTATGTTTGAACATAGTGCTTCTTTTTCTATGATGGCCAAAGACTAATTATCAGTGTTTACTGTGACATATGACCAAAGGTGTTGGCCCCTTTTTGGTAAGATGAGGCAGAACTATAATGGAATTGGATTATTATATTAAATTATAATTACCACGCTTTATTAGATGTATGCTAAAGTGGCTTTTAAAATGAGAATATATAAGTTTAATATATATATTTTCAGTATAAAGATTTATATATTATTATTATATTACTCACCATTCATTTCAGTTAATTTTTTTGAAGAGTTAATGATAATTAAATATGAATGACATATGATAAAGTAATAATATATATAATAGTTATATATTGTCAGTGTATACATTTTTTTCTCGAAAAATATATGCTAAAGAAATGGTCACTATTTTCACAAAAATTACATGCTACTCCCTCCATCTTATTTTAATTATTATCTTAGTATTTTTAAGTTTTTTTTTTCATATTGTTTATACTTTAGGAAACAATGTATATTAACTATATTTTCTTTTTTAGCCCTTATTGCATTTAATAAATTGTGACAATGATGACTATGTGAGTTATTAAGGACAAATTATTCAAAATAATTTCTTTTCGTTGATAACCAACACATTTAATAATTATCTTAATCTTTGTATGTTAGGATAAAGTGAGAATTAAAAGAAGTACTATTTTATACTTGGCAAGTGGGAATAATTAATTGAAAATTGAAGGAAATAAAATATAGTAAAAATGACATGATTTTCTCGTTAGTACTTAGTAGTATGAAAGAAAATGAAGAAAAGTGTAAGAAGACTATTTTTGAAATGACATAAAAACCTTTTATAGCATAATGAATATTTTGATTCGGGGTAAATACTTAATGGTTGTTAAAAAAACATGAGTGCTCTTGGTCCTTCCCAAGTGGGAATAATTAATGGTTGTTAAAACTTACAGGACTATTATCTATAATTAATTACTCTCTCAATTTATAATGTATAAAAGTTAATTACTAAATAAAAAACTGACAATTTTTTTTTTAAATAATTAAAAGTGCTCCACAATATTATTCAATATACCATTATTCATTAGAAAATATACTTCTTAATTCCTTAACTAGTACAAGCATAGATCACCATTTATCATTTATAAGGTTCATAAATTAGATAATCAAAGTTAAACATACATGATTATAGTATTATGTACACATGAATAAACACGGTAGAGCTGGAATTAGAGGGGAAATAGTTACTTTATAATATGATGAATAATAATTAAATATTGAATTCGTGATTTGGGAGAGTTGATTGTGCCTGGAGTATAAATTTTCACTCAAAATTATGATAATTGTAAAAAATAACATTTAACTATAAAAAATTAGGAGAAAATGTTTGTTGTAAAACCAAACTTTGCCAAGTATGTAGATAACTTATCTCATAGGTAATAAAGAAGAGAAAATGCAAAAAGGAAAGGGATGAAATTTGTTTTGCTAAATTGTATGTCGCTATATGTTGCTTTATGTTATCTTTGGTTAGAAAAATAAAACTTTAACAAATTATTTAAGTCAGAAATCTAATTAATTAATTAATACTTTTCTCACAAACAAGAATGAATAATCCATGGAATGAAACATTTATGTGATAAAACAAATGTATTTTGAGAGAGTAGATATAGTGGGTCCCATATATTTCCTAATATACTTCACAATTAAAATATAGTGCCTCTAGTACAAAAAGAAATTTAACCTTACTTAAAATAGATTTTCGACCTCAGTTACCGAATTTAGATTTATGCTAATTACTTTAAGAGTTGAAAAATTCGATATTTGTTAAATAACTGATGACTAAAATAGACAAATAATCTCAATTATAATATTAAAAATATGTTAGAATAGAGAAACTATATCGATTGCAACCTTAACCGATGTAAAGAGTAGATAAATGACCTTAGTTATGATTTAAAAATGAGGTTTAATGTTGACATCCAACACCAATTATAGTGTGGAATAGAGGTTGCATATCTACTTTCAATCATAATTTGATATGATAATTGAAGTTGTTTATCCCTTTCAGATATCGATTGGTTAATCGATGTCGAATTTCCAACTTTTAACACTCCCAATATCAAACCTTGTTCGATAATTGATTTTGAAAGTTGACTTTAAGTAATATTAAATCTCTTTTCTATATCAGTATTTCATAATGTTTATTTATTTTTTAAAGTGAAATATGTTTATGAAAAATTATTTCCACACTCCCAATTTTTACGAAACTGGCAGTTAAATAATCGACTATTGCAATCAAATAATGAATTTGGCTTTATTCATTCAAAAATTTATAGGACTGAATGCACATTTCACATTTGTTTATCCATTCAACCGTCCTGCCATGAGCCCCTTAAACAAAAAATTGATAGAGACTGTGGGATGGTAAGAAGAAGATACAAAAGAGAATTAGTAAAAAGTACATAAAAAAGATTTAATTGGACTACATTAGGCTATCATACATTATTATATCATTAAAATATTTGATTTTTATTTTAACAAATTAAAAAGTCATAAACAAGGGTGATATATGATTAAATATATAGATGGTATAAAAATGTTATACCGATGGTGTACTAAATTAAGTTAAAAATTGTAATATCGATTTTAGAGTAATAATGTGTATATATATATATATATATATATATATATATATATATTAAACTTAAACTTTGTAAATGAATATAATATCTATCCACTAATATTGTAAAGATTTAGATATAGTTAATGCATATCACCCACTATTCATTTATATTACATGTATTTACGAATTAATAATAATTAAAAATGAATAATAAAAAATTCTTATTTTTAATTACGTTTTGTATTTTAAAATTACTTGAACTATATATTGTAAAATTCACCCAAATAAGTTAAACATTGAAATAGTATCCTTTCAATGACCGTATCTTCTCTTTCAAGAAGATTCCTTTCCAGGATAATGCCAAATGACTCATAATTAGATGCCTAAATGAATTTATCTAAATGGATTTCAAAAGTCAAATGTATGCATGGTGCTTTTGAAAACGTGATGTGATATGTCTAGTGTTGATAAAACCATGTGTTCTTTCTTGTTCCTCCATGTTTTCGTCGTGTTTATGGATTTAAATGAATGATAATTAGGTTATCGAAATTAGCTATAACCATTTCTAAATGACATGGTTTGATACCTCTGTATTGTAAAAAATATAGTTAGGTAGGAATGATTAGAAAAATGTTGGAGATACTTGAAATATGTTATTGTATGGAGTCTTATATTTGAATGGAGGAGATAAATTAATATTATATTGGATTCAAGTCCCTTATTATAATGTACACCAATTAAAAACATCTTATGAGTATTGGATCCATGAGTGTGTAAGAGTTTGTAATCCTCATTCTCTTATAATATTTTGGTAGCCGCTCAACGCTCCTAGTGACACAGGTACAATTAGCTGAACCCGCTAGAAAACACTCTTGTCTATTTCTCTTCTATTTATTCTCATGTCCTTTATTTGATTGGTTGTAACCAACGTTGCACAACAGTCATTTTCACTAGACTAGCATTTTGTATTAGAGTTGATTGGTAGCTAGATGACTCTCAACCCATGCATCACATTCATGTTGGAAAAATTCAATGGAGCTTATAATTTTGTATTGTAGAAAATGAGGGTGAATGACGTGTTGGTTGAACAAGATATATCAAAGGCACTATGCGAGAATACATCATATGAGTTGAACGAGAAGAAAATATGACATGATTATGATGAGGACCACAACTGTGTTAGGTCCAGAACACATAAGTTAGTGTATTGGGTTGGGACTATGGTGAAGATAAGAGCTCATGGGAGGAGACATATGTTCACAATCTCTCTCTAGATGTTGGAGAGGATGATCTCACTTGTGATGAGAAGTGAAATACCTTATGGCGTGTTCGTGGCATCATGGTGAATGATATTAATTGCTAGTGGATCCACAAAATTACAAGGGCGCTGACCAATGACCTTGAATACAAGTTGTAACATGAGCATTGGTAGAGATGTCGGGTGTGATACGGGCATTGACTTAGATGCAAGAGTGTGTCATGAGCATTGATTGATATTGATGCAAGGTGTGTGCTATGGGTATACTCCTTATGATGGTGTATAAAGTTGTTTTGAACTATGATTGTTAGAGTAGACAATGGTTAAAGCGGTTGAGACTTTCCAAGAAAACTATAAGGTTTAGCTTGACTGAAAAGGGAGGTTGTTGGTGAACTTTGTTATAGAAGTTCCACAATATCAAAAGGCCTGCTAGAAATGGAAGGCTATGCAGCATGTTCTGTTAGACAGCGGTATATGAAGTTGCATTATAAGTTTGGAGAGTTAGATTCTTGGTAATATCATCAATGATACTAAAAAAATGCTTGTGCTGAAGAGGAGAAGATTCTTATGTGTAAGAGTTGTTAAAGAAAATTTAGATATTGAGCAAGGTGGAGTGGAGTATTCGCTAAGGTTGAGATTTTTGCATAGATTTCCCGAGGAGCGAGATATTTGTCTATATAAATGAAGGTTGACATTGTCTGGGATACTTGAAATATGTTATTGTATGAAATCTCATATTGCCTAATACTAGAATGGAGGAGAAAAACCAATTATTGGACTCAAATCCCTTGTTATAATGTGTACCAATTAGAAGCACCATCTCGATCTTGGGCCCATGATTATGTTAGGGCCTATAATCCTTATTCTCTACTAATATATTGGTAGTCACTCAATGCTTCTGGAGTGATAGGCATAATTAGCCAAACCATATTAATGAATTATCTTGTCTTCTTTTCTATTTATTATCATACCGTTTATTTGATTGCTTATGATCAATGTTGCATAATAATTACTTTCCAACACTAATATAAAGTACATAATCAAATATATGATTAATCAAATGACAATGGTAATCCTAACCCTTCAATCTTGCGACTTAGATAGTCTACAACTTTAGTAATTTTTCAATAAAGAACATTTTCTTGCCATCTAGCAAGTTAGAATATATATGTTTTGACTTTGGACAAAATTTTCAATTCGACTAACCTGTTATTCAGCTTTTTAAAAATTTAAATTCACGTTTTAAATCAAGTTCAATACTTTAAAAAAATATTTTCTATGAGTATTTGGTGATACTTAAAGTAAATGATTGTATGATAGAAGTATCTATCTTAGAAAAATAATAAGTCTTGATCTTTTGTTGGTTCACTAAATTGTCTCATGCACTTATATCATATGGATTTAAGCAATAATGTCTTGATTATTCCCTGTTCACCTTATATCTAAAAAGGGATCAATTTGTTGTTCTTGTTTGTGTCTATGATCTAATCATTGCTAGTAATGATTCATCATCCATCAAATGGTTTAAAAAATACCTAAATGAATGCTTCCACATTAAAGATCTTGGCAAATTGAAGTATTTTATGGATATTGAGGTTACTCGCTATTTCTGAAGTTGGCCTCCACGGTGCTACACCTGCAGGTACCCCATTAGAACAAAATCATCGTTTGTTTCTTGCTACATGAACTCTTCTAGCTAACTCTAAACGCTATCATTGGTTGGTTGGGCGATTGATTTATCTATGTTTCACATGTCCAAAGCTTTCATTCATTATTCACACGCTATCTCAATTCATGTATGAACCACAAATTGAGCACTTGGAAGTGGTTCTATTTCTTAAGGGCAATCCTGGTCAAGGCATATTGCTCTCTCACAACTATGATCTCCAGCTTCATGGATGGTGTGACTCCAATTAGGCTAGTTGTCCTCTTACACACTGCTCCATTACTAGTTAGCTGGTCCAATTTGGTCAACTGAAGCTGAGTATTAGTCCATGTCAACTACTATATGCGAGCTCAAATGGTTAAAAGAGATTCTTTTCAATCTTGGCATCATTCATATCAAACCTATGATTCTTCACTGTGATAGTCACGCGGCCTTGAACATCGCTAAAAATACAATATTTCATGAACACACCAAGCATATAGAAGTCGATTGTCATTTTGTTTGTAATGAAGTCCTCCACCATAATATTCTTCCAACCTATGTCTCTACCATTACTCAACTCGCAGATATCTTCACCAAAGCTTTGGGAAAACCACAGTTTGAATCCTTCCTGGGCAATTTGGCATTCTACATCTCCATGCTCTCATATGAGGGGGTAATGCAGTAATAACAAACCAAATCGATGTAAACAAATTTTTTTAGATTGATTAGGTTGTTATTATCCTAAAATTAAATCTGAAGGTGATATGTAAACAAATTTGTTTAGATTTTAGGAACAATTTCTGTGTATATAAACAATGCAGTATTGGGGAATAAAAAATCTGAAAATTTATTCTCTCGCCCTCTCTTCATGTTTTTTTTTAAACAATATCGTGCACTTAATAAGATGTAGGTTTAGTAATTTTCATTGAAAAATTGGATTGATTAATGCGACTTTCAAAGTCCATTTTTCTACATGATATTCATTTCTTTCCATAAGTCATACAAAAGGACACCAAAGCTTACTAGTCTAGGTAATAATTTTATACTTTTCGGGTTCGAGTTTTGTAATGATAAAATGAATATTGGAAGAGGTTATCCCCATAAATAAATCTTCTTGGCTTGACATGGTCAAGAGTCCAATGCAACTTTCAGATACTAGAATTTTGGAAGGAAAAAATAAAATCATGTATACAGACCTACTTACCTTGCAAAGAATGATAGACAGAAAATTTAGTCAATCTATCTTTACATCTCAATTTTAATGTTCTGTTGAAGTCTACATAACTAAAATATGAAAATAATTAATTATATAGATTGAAATTCATTTTATGGCAAACAATCTTCCTTCACGTAATGTTTTTTTATAAAAAAATAAAATAGATGGAGAACATAAAAAAGTACATTTGTTTGGGTCCCAACAATCACTATATCACACATATATATGTTTCAAATTGCGTCCTCGATTATAATCACACTTGTGATTACTATTATTTTGGTCATTGCAATATGTATTACGACTAATGTAGTGTGTTGGAAATTTTATGTTTTCAAAATGTTTAAAAGCATATTAATGAGACCATCAATGAGGAATCTTGGGGGTGTGAAATGAAAAAACTCCTCAAGTCTCATATTGTTTGGAGGATAGAAATTGAAAGACTTTATAAGCTTTAAGTTACAACCTTGGAGTGTATCTAAATGGGTACAATGGGTTTTGAGAGTGAGTGATGACTCACACAAATAAAACCACTCCACACATGCACTACACCTCATCCTCCGCCGTTGGCCGGTCGACCGGTTCGGGTCATGATTGGGATCAACATTCTTTTTAAAATAAATTATTTTTTGGGCTTGGACTGTGTATTGACCAAGTAAACACACGGGAGGCACGCGTGTGTAACTAAGCCACCGTCAGATAGAGGTTCATATGAAGGCCTCAGACTATAAATAGAGGCTTCCTCCCTTCATAATTCTTCGTCACAAGTTGAATGCGCTTACATTGAACTTCTTCTTTCTCCCTCATGACTTTATGCCAACGCATTTCCGGCAACCTTTTCTCATTTTCTTTCCATGACACTTGAGAATTAGCACATGAAGCCAAAGTACGGGAATTGCGAGAACTGGTACTAATATACAATATTATGAGAAAAGAATTTGCACGAGTAGCCATATTGTGGGAATTTCGAGAATTGGCACTAGTAGCCATATTGTGGGTGTATTCAAGATTGATTCATTAAATGTAGTAAGAAATTGAATAATAGAGATCTAGACGGCTTAATCCTAGAGACAACATGATTGATAGTCTACTTGCACAATATTGGCAGTACCACGAAACATCTTAAAGAGAGCAACTTGACCGCGACTCAACCAATAAGTATTATTTCGTGCTAATCATAATTGTTGCGAGCTATGAAAACAACAATTTTAAGACGATTCGAACTAGAATGAAATTCATAGATAATATTATTGGACCAAATAGTTTTGACCTTAACAAATCGTTTCGGTTTTATGGGACAAATTTCAAATGGTGACAACATAAGATGAAATTTTTTCTCACTATGAGAAACGTTGTCCATGTTCTGAAAACCGATATTCTAGTGGTGCCGGAAAAGGCTGAAAAAGAATAAAAAAATAAACTGACTATTGAAATAGTTCTCTAGTATGAAGGTAATTACATTTGTAAGAACTTAATTCTGAATACGTTATCTGATGATCTCTATGATTAATACAACTAATACAAGTCTGCCAAATTAATTTGGTATGCACTTGAAAAAATATGACATTGGGGAAGTTGGGACTAAACATTATGTTGTTAGCTGCTACCTCAAGTATCAAATTATTGATGATAAATGAGTAGAGTCTCAGTCACATGAGATACATAGAATTGTTCATGAGATTATTTCTATGGGTATGCCCATATATGAGCAATTTCAAGTGGCTATAATAATTGACAAACTGCCTCCTAGCTGTAATGACTTCAAAAACCTTCTGAGGCATAAGACCAAAGAAATTTATTTGGAATCTCTTGTCACTCCTCTTCATATTGAAGAAGAGGCTCATAGACAAGATCAGAGAGATGAAGTGTTGATTGTCTCCAACAATAGCACTAAGAAGAAATTCTCAAGTGCGGTTCTGAAGCCTTTTGACACTAACTTTAAGAATCAGAACCGCACTGGAATAAGGCTAAGAACAACAGTCGCAACAAGAATTGAAATCCCTAGAAGGTCCAATATGTTAAGCCACCCTCTAAGAATGACTCTAGAAACATGTTCATCTACTTCAAATATGGGAAGTCAGGTCATATGGCATGCAAGTGTAGAAATAAACCTATGGATCATCCTCCATATGCCAAAATATTGATGAGATATTTGTGGATGTGTTATATGAGGTCACTATGGTTGGAGAAACTAATGGTTGGTGGATAGATACTAGTTTTTTCTGCCATGTCTTCTATGACCGTGTTATGTTCAAAACATACACAGATGATGATGACAAGAAGGTGCTGCTGGATGACTCTCACACCACTATTGTTGCTTAATCTAGTGATGTGGATCTGAAGTTTACATCAGGGAAGACTCTGATTCACAAAGATGTGATGCACACTCTAGAGATGAGGAATAATTTAGTTTCTGGTTTTCTTTTTAATAAGGCCGGTTTTACCCAGACCATAGGAGCAGACTTGTACACTCTTACTAGGAATGGGGTATTTTGTAGGGAAAGGGTACGCCACTGATTGCATGTTTAAATTAAATGTTAATGTTTCTTTGAATAAATTTTTTGATTTCGTTTACATGTCGTGTGATTTTAATATTTGACATTCTAGACTTTGTCATATTAATAAACGTACAATTTCAAATTTGAGTAGCTTAAGTTAAATTTCAAAGTTATTTAAAAATGATTTTGAAATTTGTGAATCATGTAGTCAAGCAAAAATTGCTAAAAACCACATAAATCAGTAATGCGAGAATCTGAGCCATTAGAATTGATACACTCAGATGTATGTGAATCAGATGGAACGTTAACTAAAAATGGTAAACGTTATTTAATCACTTTTATTTATGATTGCTCTGATTTTAATTATGTATATCTTATAAAAAATAAAAGTGAAGTGATAGAGACATTGAGTGTGACTTTAACATGTTTAATAATTTTTATAAATTAAATGAAATTATTCATGAAATAACTGCACCATACTCACCTTAAATGAATGGTAAAGCCGAAAAGAAATGAACTTTAACTAAATTAGTTGTAGCTATTATGTTAAGTTTTGGTGTAGCACCATCTTGGTGGGGTGAAGTATTATTAACTGTATGCTATGTGATAAATAAAGTCCTCAAGGCTAAAAGCAAAATTTCCCTATATTAAATTTTTAAGAATGGACAACCAAACTTGTCTTATTTTAGAACTTGTGGTTGTGTGGCTTATGTCTAGATACCAGACCCCAAGAGAGTTAAACTCGTAAGTAGAGCCTATGAATGTGTGTTCATTGGTGTGAATACCAAATTTTGTCCGACCCAAAATACCTTTTCAAAAAATAATAACAGCTGAAATTAAAATATGTTTTTTGGGTATTTTCTATCGAAAAATGACATGTTTAGGTGTCCCGAGACAAAAGTAGTATAAATTCGGTTTTTTGTTAATTTAGTAATTTTATTAAATTCAAATTTCAAAGATTTAATCATCATAATAACAAAAACTAAAGTGTTGAATATGAATTAAAGGCAAAAATTAGAATCTCCTTAATTTCCTATTGGAAGTTAATAGAGATTTGATTTTCAAACATGTGTCCAAATTTAGCTTTAAGTACACATTATTTTTTTCTTCAAAATCTCATTGATTCTCTCTTGGAGTTAATAATGATTTTATTTTTAAACATGTGGGAAATAATGTTATAAATGTAGGTTTGAGTCTCATATCAAAAAAGAGATGAGAGCAACAAAAGAGACATAACACAAAGTTAGTGAGACAAAAGGACTAGCTAGAGAGGAAGTTCATGATACTTCTAAGAGTATGAGACTATTGCCCTTAAAACGATTATCAATCATGATAGTAACCCAACCTAACTGACTAGAGATATCAAGAAATAGGTTTAATGAGTAATAACAAGTTGTGAAGTGATATGAGAATGAACATGCTATAAATTATGAGAAGCATGATTCATGCAGCATATGTAAGGATGAGTTAAACTCTTAATGAGATCTATACTCCAATTTGAGTGGATTACCTAGGCTATAGGAGTAATCTTGATAGACTCACCTATGTGAATGTGGAAGTAGGGGTCGCTTCCTATGAAATTTAGGGGCATAAGTTTCTATAGTATTCAATATATGGGATAGATGTGCATGATCTTTAACACGAGCTTTACATAATACATTTTTGAAACGGTTGTGTGTGGTTTGATGCTGGAGATAGAGTTCAAGACTATGAGTTACTCTAGTAAAATCGGGATCTTAATCACTATGCAAAGGTTCAAGTCGCATGACACATTTGTTTATGCAAAATCTTATAGAGACCATAAAAATTCTCGGAAATCGTTTTTTAATTTCAAGTGGGGGATTGCTAGAAATTGTTGTTTTTCAAAGTGTTTTAAAGCATATTAATGAGACTATTAATGGGGAATCTTGGGGTGTGAAATGAAAAAACTCTCAAGTCCCACATTGCTTGGAGGAGGGAAGTTGAAAGACTTTATAAACCTTAAGTTACAACCTTGGGTGTGCCCCAAGGGGTACAATGTGTTTTGTGGATGGTTGAAGATTCACACAAATAAAACCCCTCCACACACACGCGTGCACCACCACCACCTCTATCGCCACTATCCAACCGGCTTGGTTCGTGTTCTGGTCAGGCTTGGGCTTGAGCCCAACATTCTTTTTAAAATAAATTTATTTATTTTTGGCTTTAATCGTGTGTTGACCAAGTCAACACACGTGTAACATGTGCGTGTGACTAAGTCCACATAGTTGGAGAGTGGAGTGGAGAGTGAGGGATAAGATCTCGGTCAAAGGGAAAGAGATTCGTGTGTTTACTTTTTTCCACTGTCAGATCATGTAGCCGTTTGGATTTTTCCAATAACAGAGAACTGAACTATTTTATCTCGAGGACAACATAGTTGATAATCTGCTTGCACAATTTTGGCATGACCATGGAGCGTCTTAAAGAGAGCGATCAGGTCGTGACTCAGTCATATTATTTCGTGTCATTCAGAATTGTTGTGAGCTACGCAAACAACATAGTTTGATTATTTTACAATTAAAAATAGTTTTGAATTCAATGTGGTTTGACATGATCTAAATACGGTCCGATACAGCCATATCATTATGATTCAATGTCATAGAATTGTGGTATAATGTCACTATATATATATATAAGGAGAGATATGTTTACACTCAAGTTAATTTACACTAGCTACATTCAATCTCAACCATTCATTTTCTTATATATATATATAGGGAACTACTAAAGTGAGAACAATTCTCATAAAAATTATGAGAACAATAAATTTGGACCTTACAACCAATCATGAATGGTTATGATTAAAAGTTAGTTATTGGTCACAGGATAGTCAAGGGCATGTATTTTTTAATATTGACCGTTCAATCAAGATCTAATAATATATATTTAGTGTTCTCATTTCTCACAAATAACATATTATTCACACGTGAGTAATTCTCTATATATATATATATATAACTTGATAATTTGGAGGATGGAATTAACTTGTCTAGTAACGGAACACAAATACTAAAATTAAGATAAGGTGTCTAAATCTGATTTCTTCTCTTACTACATCAACCAAGTCTTATTGTGATTAGCTTCATGGATGGAATGATGCTATACATATATTTTCTTGCTAATTATAAATTAAAATGAAAATTTTGTGAAAAGTATCCAACAATAAATTATTTCCAACCAATAAACTTCTCTTGGTGTGCTTCATTTTCACCCCCCCACATCTCACTCCATCATCATCATATATACAACCAAACATGTACGTTTTTTCCGCTCTCCCTTTGTCTCTCTCTCAAAAACACATTACATAGTTTGTTGTTGTGGTATCTCTGAGAAAATCTTTGTTCCAAGTGAAAATGGTGAAGTGTTCACATTGTGGAAACATAGGCCACAATTCAAGGACCTGCACATCTTTCAAAGATTTAGGATTTCGCCTCTTTGGTGTGCAACTACACATGTCTTCATCATCTTTTGGTGTTACCATTAAGAAAAGCTTTACCATGGAGTCTTTGCCTTCAATATCGTACTCTCAATATTTCTCATTTCCTTCATCAAGAATAACCATTGATGAAAACTCTGATGGAGCCTCTATTGGGTATCTCTCAGATGGTCTCATAGGTCGACCCCAAGAGAGGAAGAAAGGTATATATATGTTCAAGATGAGTTTTATCCATTTTTGTTTCTTCATTAGGTTAAATTATTTGATAGTTCTGGTTTAATGGTTAAGGCACATCATATTTATTATTAATTTTAAAAACTCATAATTTTAACTTATCATTAATAATATATTCCAATACCTAGTTGTGGGCGGCATCACCTTATGCAAACATGATATTCTCGTCGTACTGATCTTCAAAATTCTATCATTTTGTAATTATCGTATGACACTAAATTACAGTTATGCAGCCTTGATAGAGTACAATGAAACCACATCGAACTGTATTCAGGTTACAACAAATTCAAAAAACAATTTTTTAATCACAAAAATCCACATTCAACCTGTCTCCCGCTCTAGTTAACCATAATAATGATATTGATGAACACAATCCATGCACTTGCTTCTCCTTAATAGAATTATAGTAACTATTGAATCACTTTATGTGTTCCTATCTGCCTTTTTATTTTAAAGACCTATAATTAACCTAACATTTATAATTTGTTATGCACACTGTAGGAGTAGCATGGACAGAAAAGGAGCATCTAACATTCCTTATTGGACTTGAGAAGCTGGGAAAAGGTGATTGGAGAGGTATCTCTAGAAACTTTGTGACAACCAGAACCCCAACCCAAGTAGCCAGCCATGCTCAGAAGTACTTTCTTCGAATGACAACTTTAAATAAGAAGAAGCAACGTTCAAGTCTCTTTGACATGGTACGCAGATAATGTTGAAAAGCTTAATTAGCTCATTTTGCACTCAATCATGCTTTTCTTTATAAATTATATCATTTCTCAAATAATGCTACCTCGCACTTTTTCTATAATGCAAAAACTTTTATTAAAAGCATTGATAAACGCTACCTAACTCTTAACCCTTTTGGTGAAGGATTGATTCAATTGCAGTTATCCCTTTTAAGATGTTTTGTTCCCAAGGAAAAAACTTGGAACTTTAACTTTGGATTGGAGTAAAATATCTCAGAGATAATTTATCTCCTCCAATCAGTAAAAGTATAATATATATTGTTTTATTTAATTTTAGAAATATCTCTATAGAAAATGATTAAATATAATATATGTTATGATTTTATTGGCTAAATGAGATAATTTATCTCTTTATATGATATTCTTTATTTTCTTCTACCATACTTAAAAATTGTTTTGCTAGACCAAAAGACCAACTCTTTGTACTATACATATGTTTTTTGTATTATTTTATCAAACATATAATTTTTTAACTAAATACTCATTTCACTTATCATATCTTTCGAGCTTGCTACTTTGGTCCCTTAAAAATAAAAACTTTAAATGATTTCAAAAATATTAAAAATGGGTCAAATTTATCATTATTAGATGTTATAAAAACATGTTAAAACGACTAATTTGACAAAGAGTTTAAAATCTATGCACCGTCAGTATAAAGTTTTTTACACTTTCAACACACTATCCACCATTGATTTATATTACTTTTAGTTGAGAGTCAATGATGTTTAACACATGAATAGTAGATGATTGCTGACAATGTAAAAACACTTACACTGTCAGTATATACACATTAAATTCTTTGATACATATTTAATATTTTTAGAATCCATTTTGAATTTTTCAATTTTTTAGGGATCAAATTGGTTATGTAAAAACGTGGGAGATGAATATTTACTCTTTTTTTTATTCATGTTGTACATAGAGTACTTTAACAAGTATAAAGTCGTCAAACTACTACTACTATTGAATCTAATTGCTACAACATTGTTTCAAACATTCATAAGATAATTAACTAATCAGAAAAAATGTACCCCTAAGATTACATAACCTTACTTAAATTTTTGTATACTTATGATTATTTCACTTCACACACATATGTGAAATGATTTGAATCCAAGGAATTACATAAAGAATTTTCCTAAATGTTCCCTTAATTGTCATTGAATATTATGGCAGGGTTGTAGAAGCAACATCAACAAAGGTCATGCCATTACCAATTCTGATTGCAACCTTGGAGATTCAGTTTCTACCCATCAACAGTATAAGCCTAAATCTGAATTTGAGAATGATGCCACTATGTCATTGCTTACTAACTTTCAACATAAGAATGAAAAAAATTCTGATGAGTACTCTAAAGTTCAACCAGTTGCAGAACATGAAGGTTTGGTGCTCACTCTTGCAGTCCCTAAAGCTAAGGCTAAAATCCCAGAATAAAATAAATCATCCCAAGCACCATTCTTGTTTGGACCAATTATTGTGACTTAATTAAACTATGAAATTTCAGATTATGTGTCTAGGAATGTACCCTTTATCTGTTGTCAAGTGTTAAATATCATGGCATTAATTAATAGTAGTCACTAATTGAACCTTAGGTACAATCTATGCTATGATGATATCCATTGATCATATATAATTAGATTTTGTTAGAGGAACCAAAACAAATATTTTTGTATTGGGAAATGGTGCATTTAATATGACGATAAATAATGGACTTAGCTTTTAAATATTACATACTTATTTTTTAATTTCTTATCATAAATGTTAAATCAGCCAGAAAGCTACATAAAAAATGACACAAGCTAGCAGAGCCTGAAACTCTAGCTCTAGATACAGAGCCAGAAACTCATAGCTAGATTAAGAAACAACATAAGCAAACTCATTGCTTGATTAAGAAGCAACACAAGCAAGCAGAACTTGAAACTTCATCCATAAAGCAGAGAACAATCCAAAGCAGAGCCTCTTTGGGAGACTGTGGTCAACAATGAGTTGAAGGCTTCTACTTATTTCTGGCCAGGTTCTGAGGTAAATAAAGGTTATTGGACTTGTGATGTTAAGTATTGTAGTCATTATGATGGTTCTGTTCCGTTTGAGGATAGTGTGGAGGTTGTTTTGAAGTATTTAGATTTGCTTACTAATGAGAATCCTGATTTTATGACACTTAATTTTGAGGACCCTGATCATCAGGGTGATCAGGTTGGACCTGATGACCCTGAGATCACGCCGGCAGTTGCGAGAATCGATAGCATGATTGGGAGGTTGATTAGTGGTTTGGAACAAAGAGGATCTTACATATGTTTTTAATGACAAAAGTGTTATTTCATTGTATATTAAAGGATAATAATGTCTTACAATGTTATTGTTTCCTTTGTTATTTGTAGTAATTGTCTCTCCATTAATGGAGAGGATCCTTACTCTAGAACAATGATATATTCCATTAATGGAGAGACAAATACTTGATTTTACATGTGTTTTTAATGACAAAAGTGTTATTCTATTATATATTAAAGGATAAAAATGTCTTACTATGTTATTGTTTCCTTTGTTTTTTGTAGTACTTGTCTCTCCATTAATGGAGAGGATCCTTACTCGTATTATTATGGGTAGTGACTTGGTGATATGGAATGGTTGGTATGGAAGGGGATCCTCTCCAGTACTGGATAGGATTATGACATGTGGCAAAACATCTTTCTAACAGTCATGATTTCATATTATTTTTGAATAAAAAATAAATAAATAAATTTTAAGAAAATTTCAGTCACATGTTCTAGTAATGGTCTCTCCATTACTAGAGAGGAGTTAAACTCGGTTGGTACATGTGATAAAAAGTTAGTTTTTTAGATGATTTGGTTGTGTAGGATATGTTTGTGAATTGTGTTTTAGATTGTAATGAATAGAATTTACAAGCTTCAGAGTCATCTCATAAGTATATTTTATGACTCACAAGTCTTCTCTTTCTCTTTTGTCCTCCAAAAACAAACTCGTAAATAGACTCTTAAATTACTATACCAAAAATTTGGGTAGTGTCTTATAGTTCAGTACTTGCCATTCGTCCACCTTCTGGTTTTGCAGCATCTGATGTTGTTGCTAAGATAAATGAAGGGTTGGATTGAGATAAACGTGAGAATGGGAAGAATTTGAGGGTGTTTGAAGATCTTCCCAGTAGGCTTTATTACACAGCGCTATGAAGCACCGATACTGATACAAGTATCAGATACGATACATATCTTATATGTCGATACACATTTCCTTAAAAATGCAGGATATGATACGTTTAAGGTACGAATATAAAATATGTACATAAAATCCATAAAATATAATAAACATATAATTATTGTCATGAATTTCCAAATAAGTAACATATTTTGTAGACATCACCAAATATAAAATGAAATTCATATTGTTAGTCAATCTCGTTTAATTGACGACTACATTATGCATATACATTTCCTTTTCATTCTCTATGCAATATGTGTGTTTTATTGTAGTTCTCCTGCTACAAGTCCACTTGGTAGATTGCATATTATATTTCTCTCTTCTACTTAATTGATTGTGTTCTGTCTTTCTCTCTTTTAAATTATATTGTGTAGTATTTTGGATGTCTATGAAGTATCGGGAAAATATTTTAAGACTATCCGGAAAGTATCGGATTTATAAAATATTTATTTTTCAAAAATATAATTTCGATACACTACAGATACGTATTGATGAAGTATGAGAGAGTATCGGTGCGGATACATGCTGAACATGGATACATGAAGGTTATTGAAGTGTCGGTACTTCATATATGCAACGAGTGGTCGAATTCCACCAATAATTGGTTTGATTGAAGAAGGTTTCAAGGTTGAGCAGAAGAAAACAAAGCACGAAGAATGTGGGTGGCGGTTCATGTAGTTATGATAATGCAGTTTTCTCCATGAGGAGCATTTTTATTTGGCATGGTCCTCAATTTGGAAGAGGGAGGAAGATACCATCATTTGAGAATGTTCAGATCTATAATTTGATTACTTTTATTCTTCAAATTGAGGGTGCACCTAATACTGGATCTGCCTCATTTGTTGAGTTTGTGCTTCTACCTACTGAATAGAAATGTACAGATTTTGATAGTTAACAGCATAGAAGTTGTGGAACACTGGTGAGTAAAATATGCTCAAATCAAAAATATAAACATTATGAGACATTGGATATAGAATAGGTATTATTAGTGTTTTAAATTGTCGTTGCATGGTTATCAAAAGTGCGCTCCAAAGCATTGAATCGTATGATTCAATGCTTTTCATGGTGGAAACCATGTTGAAATGGGCAGAAAAGCGAATCAGAGGCAAAGCAACGTGTTGGAGCATAGAATCGCAAAATCGCAGAATCGCTATGCTTTTTTGAGTTGAGGAAGAAAACAACCATTTCAACTGGCTTATGTAGTTTCAGGTTTGCTTTGATCCGGGTTCTGGCTCAAACCCATTTTTAACCTAATTTTAAGCCCAACCTGTTTTTAAAAAATAAAAAAAATCCTAACCCTTTCATCTTCGGCCACCAATTTCAGAAACCTTTCATCTCTCTACACAGTTGCAGCTACATGGTGAAAACTTAACATTTTATCAAAAAAATTCATTCACCCATTTCTATAAAAATCTTGTGCACTATTTCTTCATTCATTCATTCATCTCTTCTTCTCAAATCACACAACAACAACAACAACAACAACATATCTATGCTTTTTCACCCAAAATCTTTTTGTTTCTTCCCCAAAAACATTACTGCTTTTCAACCAACTCTTTTCTATCTTTTCCCTATGTTTTTTAACAAGCCATGTCAACTGCCACTGTTGCTCCAGGAAATGGGTAGGGGCCAAATAACACTAAAGGAATTAGGAATGATGTGGGGGTGGAAACATGGTATTTCTATTGATGAGAGTATACGAAAAATTCAATGCAAATATTGTACAAAGATATTTAATAGTGGAATTTAGAGATTGAAACATCATTTGGCTGGAACCCAAAAGGATGTTGAACCTTGCAAAAATGTCAGTGATGATGTTAGGAGAGATGTTTGCAATTGTGTCTTCATTGCAGAAAAATATTTTAAAGAAACAAAATCATTATGAAGAAGGAGATGATGTTGGAGAGGGGGCTAAAAAAAGAGAAAGAGAAGAAACAATTGAGACTCTTGCTCAGATTTTCAAGAGAAGGGGAGTGAACAATCAACCCCCTATTAACTCCATCTTGAAGAAGAATTTGAAGGAGGAAGGATGCCAAGAAATTGCTGCATTTTTTTACAACAATGCTATAGCCTTCAATGTGACAAACAATGATGAGTTTAAGAAAATGTTTGAACTGGTTGCTAGCCATGGTATAGAATTCAAGCCACCGTCCTATCATGAAATTAGAGTAAAGTATTTGACGCAACAAGTTGATTCTACCAAGCTTGCTATGGAGGAACATAAAGCCTTTTGGAAGAAAGTGGGATGCACCATAATGACAGATGGTTGGACTGATAAGAGGAGGAGGACTATACTGAATTTTTTGGTAAATAGTCCTAAGAGAACAGTCTTTTTGAAATCTATTGATGTATCTCACTTCTCTAAAACAGCCGACATGGTTTTTAAGATGATGGATGAGATTGTTCAGGAGGTTGGTGAAGAAAATGTTGTCCAAATTGTCACAAATAATGTAGCAAACTACAAGGCAGTTGGAGAATTATTGATGAGGAAGAAAATGAAGTTATAGTAGACACCTTGTGTTGCTCACTGCATTGACTTAATGTTTGAGAATTTTGAGAAGAAGATACATATTCATAAGGAGACAATGGAACATGGTAAAAAGGTTACTACCTACATCTATTCAAGGACTTCTCTTCTATCCTTATTGCATTATCATACTAAGGGGACAAATTTGATTAAACCTGCAGCCACACGTTTTGTCACTTCTTATTTGACTTTGGGTTGCTTGGTTGATAACAAGCAATCATTAATAAGGATGTTCACATCCAATGAATGGACATCAAGTCAATATGCAAAGACAAAAGATGGGAGATTCGTTGTGAATGTGGTCATAGATAAAAAGTTTTGGAACAACATTGTGGTTTGTTTGAAGGGTGCTTATCCACTTATCAAAGTGCTTCGATTGGTAGATTCATATGAAAATCCTGCCATGGGTTTCATTAATGAAGCAATGGACCAAGCTAAAGAGAAGATACAAATTGCCTTCAATGATGTTAAAAAGAGGTAAATTTTGCCAATTTATACCATTTTATTTACTGTAAGTTGATTTTTCTTGTAAAATCCACAATATTGAAATTTAATTCATGGTTTTCATTATTTAGTTATTTGCCAATATGGGAAATCATTGATCAAAGATGGGACAACCAACTACATAGGCCTCTACATGCTGCAGGCTACTACCTTAACCCTAAATTACATTATGCACCTAATTTTAAAGTTGATGTTGAAGTTAAAAGGGGACTGTATGATTGTCTTACAAGGATGGTGGGAAATATCGAAGAAATAGGCAAGACTGATGATCATTTTGAGGATTTTAAAAACAAGACAAAGTTCTTTGGAAGTCCAATAGCCATGGTTGGAGTTAAAACCAAAACTCCAGCTCAATGGTAGGAATCTTATGGTGATGAACATCTTGAATTGCAAAATTTTGCCATCCGTGTGTTAAGCTTAACATGTAGTTCCTCCGGCTGTGAGAGGAATTGGAGTGCCTTTGAGATGGTAAAATTTCAACCTTGTATTTTGTATTCTATTCTTAAAATTAGTTAGTACTATGTGTTAATTAAAGTTGAAATTATTCAGGTCCACACTAAGAGAAGAAACCATTTGATGCAAAAGACCATGAATGACGTTGTTTATGTGATGGATAATTCAAAATTGGCAAAGAAGAAGTTCAGGAAAGCAAATGAGTATAGCATGGATGATGTTGATTCTGATGGTGATTGGATTATAGAAAATAAAGAAAATTCAAATACTGATGCTTCAAATGATGAAGAATTTTTTCAAGTTGGACAAGGTGCTTTTGTTAATGATGTTGCTAGTGCATCCCTAGAAGATATTGAGATTCCTAATTTAGATCATTTAGATATTCCTAACTTTGACAATGATGGTGATGAAGATGCCACAGAGGAAGATGACTATTATGATTATGGCTTGAACAATTTGCTTGACTAGATGTCTAGATATAGAGTTAGGAATTATGACTTATGAGTCTTATTACTATTTTGGTGTGCTTTTGATTTGATAGTATAATGTTAGCTTGAAAGTGTGCATGTCAAGAGGAACACTTTGGAAAACTCTCTTTATATGTCATGGTTTTGATGAGGACAACTTGTGCTAATAAGAGCTTGAAGATCACCAACAAATCAACATGCTTAAGTCTTTAATTGGTACTAGGCTTAGACTAGAATCTAGTTTAAGTTGAGTCAAAGGCTTAGGTCACCTAATACATGTCTCATATGCATAAATCTTTTAAATCATTTCACCTTTGAGATATGTCATTCATAATATGTTCATGCATTACATAAATACATGTATATGTGCATTCTAGGCATAAACTAAGTGGTAAACATGTATGAACTAAGTGCATAACATATTTGAGGTTTTGTATTTAAAAATACACATTTAAAAATGCTGTTAATCGATTAACTAATACTTTAATCGATTAACCCAACTGCTTTGAAAAGTTGTTGCTA
>NC_032025.1:19249318-19258987 GCF_001865875.1 Lupinus angustifolius
AATTGATACATTCTGTACTTGTGCTATACTGAATGATACTCTGATATAATATTTGTAAGCTCTGTTATTCGTTCCATTATCGGTTAACTGTTGTGCAATTAATCGTTTCTGTAATAGCTTACTGTTTCTATTTAATCGATTAAGACTGTTCTGTTAATCGATTATCCTTGTTCTGTTAATCGATTAAGTTTGTTCTATTAATCAATTATCTTCATCCTGTAATCGATTAATTAGGGGTGATTCAGCATTAAGTGTTGAGTTTCGAAAAACGGCTATTCTAACCGCTACACCTATTCAACCCCCTTCTAGGTGTATTGTAACCACTGATACCTAACATAGCTATGTTATTATTTTAGGTACATATATATATGTGTGTGTTTCTTTATTTAATATAAGTTTGTATTTTAAATGGAGTTATGCTTTACCGCTTCTACGGTCCTATCCCCCTTCCCGCTCCAAGGTTGACTCTATGCTTTAACAACCTTGATTGCAGTTGTAATTGCGGTTACCACGATTACGTAATTGTGACGGTTGTGGTGTGAATTATTTTGTTTTTATTATTTTTTTAATTAGATGTACTTCGATGCGATTCGATTTGGTAGCATTGCAGTTCGATGCGGGTGCATCATGTGATTTGTTCTCACACTGCAATATTGCGGTCGCATCATGTAATGTGATCCACAGTTTGAATCATTGTATATTATATGTCTTTACAAAAAATGCCTGAATTGGTCATGTGTAGGTTGGACATAAATAATAAAGGTATTTCCATCCATCTGGTTTCAGTTTTGTTTATTTTCAGCTGAAAAATTAGAGGCCAAACTTAGCTTTAAGATTGTTCTATTTTGGGTTTGTATACAATCCCATAATTATAATTTTCTTGAAATAGAATGAGATCTACATATGGATGTTTAGCTTTTTCTCATGTTCCAAATATTTTTAGGATTCTGTTGGAACTAAATTGTTTCCATCTTTAAATTAAATTGCTTTTGTATCTCATTTCCCGTATCAGTTGATTGATCAACCTTTCTCATTACTTCCACATCATTATCATTATCTATATAAAGTTTTAAATTCAATAAATGTCCTCTTAAAAGTCATTTTTTAAATTTCTGCAATATGCAATTATGCATGACTCTAATAGGGAATATCATACAATGATCTTCTCTATTAATGAAGAGTTAAGTACATATTTTTCCATTTGTTTATGTAATCAAAGGAATAGATATGTCATTGAAAGTCACATTATCCTTTGTTTTTTGAAGTGTTTGCCTTTCCAAATACTTAGTCAGTAATATTAGGTGTGTAAGTCTTGTAACTGACATAAAACTTTAATTCAGTAGTGGCTACACTGGCCTGCAAAAAGTTCAATTTTGTTTTTCAACTCTGCATGTAGAAAATAAGAACTCTGACTCTATGAGACTTAAAGCCCTCATACAATATGGCAAAATTGTAGTCGTATATAGTTTTTGAGTTGACTCATATTCTCATAGTTTTTACAATAAATAAGAATTCTCATTTTTTATTATACAGGGCTTATAAAATATCAAGATTGACCTTAACCACAAAACTAAAATCAATATTTTCAAATAGCGGAGGGATCCACTTACTCTAAAATCAATATTTTCAATATTCTTGGAAAATCCAATGGTTTAGATCTATTCACTAATTCAAACAATTGGATTTTCCAAGAATGAGTGACTAGGATGTGAAATAAGTTTTTTTCACTTACTCTTAGAGTAAGTGAATCCTTTCCCTTTCAAATATTTAAAGAGCTAAAATCAATCATATAAAAGTTTCATGTACAAAAACAGCAAATCTGTCAAATTTCACTCAAGAAAAACTTATTAAAGTATAATAATGTGCATGCATTTCAAGATCCCTAAGCAAGCTTAAATACCAATTTGTTATTCTTACTTGAATTTTTTTTTATCAAAACTTGGATGAACATGTATTTAACCAGGTCTCTCTTTAATATTTTTGCTGGAGTGTAATTAGCCAATTCTGAGAAAGGGATTGTTCTCATTACCTTGAATGTTAAACAAGTAAGTCATAGTTCCAAGCAAGAAATCATGCAAACCAATGTTCATGAAATTGATTTAGCTTTAATCAGTGTTTTAAATTATGGTTGTGTTCGGGATTGGATAATAGGTTGTGGCTATTGTGATGCAGATTGCGACCGTTGTGGTGTGAATTATTTTATGATTACAAAATATTTTTGAATTTGAAGCGGTTTGAAGCAGCCAAATGTGGCCTGATGCAGTCCAAACGCGGGCCGATGCGGTTGCATCATTGTGATCCAGAGTACAATACAATTTCGGCCTCATGTGACGGTTACCGCAACCACAATATTATGGTCACATCAGGTGATACGATCCACAATTTAAACCACTAGCTTCAACATAGGGATTATGTACACCTTGTCTGATGTTAACATGTTAGTATTGGTTTGAAATATACTATTATAAAAAATTTCATATTCCCTATGATTATAGTGGAGAGAAACCAATGTTATATATTGGACTCAAATTCATTGTTATAACTCGCACCAACTAAAAACACCTCATGTAGACAGAGACGAAGCTACATGTAGGTGAGGGTGTGCTTTACAAGCCTAATATATTTTAAATTGTAGATTTTATTATATATGTTTTATTATAATTTTAATTAACATTTTTAATTTATATATTTTATTTAAAATGAAATTATTTATATTAGAATTATTTAAAACAAAAAAGTAGATAAAATACAAAAAAAAAATTGAAGGACATTTTTGTCATTCTATACAAAATATTCATCCTCTCTCGAATTTCTTACCAAAGTAGAAGATAAAGATTTTGTGGTGGGTTCCACGTACTTTTTATTCTCTCGTCTCTTTCTCTCTTCATAACGAAAGAGGAGAAAGTTTCATTTTCTCTTCAATTTTTCTCATTTTTTTCTTTCTACTCTAACTCTCCTCTACCACAGAGGGGAACTTCATTTGGTTGCATAAAAGAAACTAAGAAGAGATAAATATGTGAGAAAGAGAGTGAGGAGAAAGAGAAAGAAGAAAAAAATAGTAGATTTTTATATTGTTTGGTATGAGAGAAGCAAAAATTAAAATGAAAAGAAAGGGATGCTTTCCTCTCTCACTCTTTTGTTTAGTTGAATAGAAAGTAAGAAGAGAAAGATGATGTTATGCCTCAAATGACAATAATACTCCTACAAAAGAGATTTATGTTGTTTTATTATTAATTAAAAATAAAACTGTAATTTTAGATATTAAATTTTATTAAATATTTTTATTATAATTTCAATTAATATTATTTTTATGTCTAAAATAAACTTATGCATGTTAATAATAGTTAAATCCAAAAGTGGGGGAAAAATTAAGGGCAATTTTGATATTTTATACAAAATTCACCATTCTCTCCTCATTTTCTCGTCAAAGTTGAAGAGAAAGAATCAGTGTTATTAAATTAGGATCGGTCAATGACTCGGCCAGAGTGATGAGCTAATGAGTCACTAGTTCAACCAGTGGGTCAATAATTGGACTGGTTAACTCGGTTTGCATTAAAAATTCTAAAAAATTCATAATATTACGTAACAATATTTAATAATCGTATACTCAAAATTTAAAAATATTATCATGCCTAATTAAACAACAAGAAAGAACATTTTACTACTATAAAATGATACAAGTAAGTTGATAACATCATCAAACAACATATGAACTATGTTTTAACTATAACAAAAATATACAATAAGTTTAAAATTTTGATTAAACAACGAAGATTTTGTTATAATGTAAACTAACAAATGACAAACATTACTACAAATAAGTTAAAAGTATTTGTTTTTCATTGAAAAATGACATCGATTTGGTTGTTTTTAAAAAAAAAAATATTTTTTGATTGACTCAACCAGTCCAACCGGTGTAACGCCCCGAAAATTACTCCAACAATATTGCCCAAAAATGGGTAATTTTTTTTTGTAATGTAAAACTCCTTCATTTATATTTGATTCATTTTCAGCACATAACATTAAGTAACCTAAAATGCGGAAAAGACACAATAGTTACCTAGTGGTAACCGAAAGCCACTTAATATATATATATATATATATATATATCATGGAATAATTATTTATTGAAAACAACGGGAAACGTTTGTACAAAAGCAAATCGGAATACATTCTGGTCCAAACTGAAAATATATACAATAGTCTAGTTTATTCAAAACATCCAAAATACCCTACACAGATCCCCGCCTTAAGGGCAACTAGAAATGGAAATGACCACTAGTGACTAGCTCCGATGTTAGCGGATGTGCTAGGACACTCACTAGGGTCCTCCTCCATCTCAGAATCGGAGGAAAGATCCACCACCTCAATGGAGTCCTCTATACAGACTAACTCCACATAATCTTCTTCTTTGGCTTCCAGCTCCTCCTCATCCGGGTCATTGGACGAACCCTGTGACTTACTTTCCACTCCCACATCTCCCTGAAGATCGGGCAACATCCGTCTAGTAGCTTTCTTTCCTGGTGGGGAATTGGGCACATCGTCTCTACTCCATCTCCTAGTAGATGGTCCAACAGTAGTGGGTCTGTGAGTAATCACAGACTGAATGGATGGTGCAGTAGGTGCAAATCTCCGAGCACATAAGGTGAAAGAAGCCTCCAAGTTTGCATGCTGTGAAGGGAAGCGCATCATAAATCAATCACAAATCATCTCCAGCTCTAAGGCACAAGGGCCTGTGCAGGTGTATCGGTATTCGTCACTACTCCACGTCCTCTCCTGGGACATCGGAAACCAATAGCTTCGAACCCTCGCGGTATGGTCCATCTGAACAAGAACACGAACCGAAGACGAGCAGAAAGAAAAGAAAAGAAAAGAAAAGAGAGTAAGACATCTAATGAATATTATTCATTGACAATGTGGAATTACACAGAATATCATATCCATATTGACATGCATAATATACACAATATAGATCACAAATATAATGCACAATGATGAATGATGTTATAACTTACGATCTCAATGTATGAATGTTATCCTTATTTCATCCATCCTTACATTAATATCCTCCCAGTATACTAGTGACTAGCTCCGATGTTAGCTGGTGTGCAAGGACACTCACTAGGGTCCTCCTCCATCTCAGAATCGGAGAAGAGATCCACCACCTCAATGTAGTCTTGTATACAGACTAACTCCACACAATCTTCCTCTTTGGCTTCCAGCTCCTCGTCATCTGCATCATTGGACGAACCTTGTGACTTAGTTCCCACTTCCGCATCTGCCTGAAGATCGGGCAGCGTCCGTCTAGTAGTTCTCTTTCCTGGTGGGGAATTGGGCACATCGTCTCTACTCTGTCTCCTAGTATATGGTCCAATAGTAGTGGATCTGTGAGGTTATAATGCACAATGATGAATGATATTATAACTCGAATCAGGAGGATCAATATCCACAATCTCAATGTATGAATGTTATGCTTATTTCATCCATCCTTACATCAATATCCTCCCAATATACTATTCAAAAATAACCAAGAGTACAGGTCCCATAACAAGCCGATTTGAACGCACCAAAAATAAATTATTCCTCGCAAGGATATATGATTGATCGGTTCCGAAGAACTGTCTATTTTAGGACGGTGTCATATCAAACACTTTCTAGGCATCCCTCTCATTGATCCTAATTGCAAAGAGGGGTTGTCAGAGATTGTCTAGTTTGTATTGTGAGAATTGTCCGATCCAACAGAATACCTCATCCAGGATTACAAGGGACTCGTCTCACCTAAACTCTCCCTCAAGACTTTGCCGACGAATCACTCTCCGCCAACATTGTAGGGCTTGTTTGTCTCCCGTAATTTTCCTCTCCACTACTTCATTATTCATAATGAGTATGCACGCTTACCGAAGTTAGCTGATTAAATCTTTTAATTAGTCTTTTATTTCGATCGGCCCATCCTAAGACATCTCCCAAAGGAATGCTTCTTGTGGGACTCGATCTTACGTTATCACGTAATATAGGAATAACATTCCTACCACTATGAACCATCGCTGAAATATCATGGACGACCACATGGACAAGCCTCTTACGGACACACGATCTCACTGTGTGGTATAATGTAATCCTTTTTAGGCATCGCCTTGCTCATGACATCCTCATCGAAATCCTTGCCCGCATAAGGCGCAAGAACAAAAGTAGAAATATAAGTTTGTTGGTTTGGGTATCGGGATCCTCGTTCGAGCCATGATCTTTACCAATTATTAAATATACTTCTCACCCAAACTAAGGTTATTGCCTAAGCAATCAATCAGTCAAAAACAATCACATTATGGTGTCTATCTCGCTCGGGCGAGAGAATGTTGCTCAAGCGATTATTTTATCAAAACAGACTAAATTTCCTAGATGATTCTCGCTCAAGCAAGGGGAATGTCGCTCAAGCTAAAAATCCACTAAAAACTGGTCAAAATCACCCTCTGGGTCTCGCCCGAGCGAGGTACTGTCGCTCGGGGGCCTAGAATTGCCTAGAACAGGCCAAACTTCTTCCTGGTCCTCACCCAAGCGAGGTTGGCTCGCCCACATGACAATTGGGGGCCTCTTCCACTACTTCTCCCTCGCCCAGGCCAGGGTAGTCCAGTTGCCAAGACTATTTCCTCGCACTTTTGGGCTACTGGATCGAAAATCTCTGCTGTTTTTTATCCCTACGCGTTTTAGTTTCTCGAGTGGTGTTCCTTAATGGATAACAAGCACAATATTTGATATTTTAATCTATCATCAGGCGTATAGCTTAAGAAATCATCCGTATTTAATCTAGGCATGCAATCATTTGGTTAAGTACGAGTTTCTAAATATAACTCCCAACTTTTCAGGTACTTGGGAGATATGGGTGTCATATTCGGACACTATTATGTCGCGATGTGTTCTCTCTCACCTTGGATTGTAGCGTGGTTGATTTCCTTTACGTGAATGCATAGGTTGTCCGACTTTGAACGCTTCGAAAGTAAATACAGAAAACTCAATCAGTGATTTGCGAGTTAAATCGTTTACCTACTAACTCTAAGGTAAAGACATCATTTTAATCCATTCTAAGAACGTCCGAGACTTTCATCCATCTGATCTAAGATTCATATTCTTGAACCATCCTTTATCCTCGAAAGTCTCGTTCATGATTCCTATCGTGTTATTGATCATTTCAAAACCTTTTCACAAAGATTGATCTCATGATCAAAACGACATTTTAAATCAAAGATCCTTGATTTCATCCTCATCTCTTTTCATCAAAATCAGCACATGCATATATTTTAAACACTAAAACGTCCCCATGAACAACAATATTTCATGGTTTAAAAACAATGATTTCTAAATTCACAAAAACTCGTTTTTCGATTTATTGGATAAAACAAGAGTGAGGAAGATTATTCGAAAAGTTTGACGATTGATAATGTTCATAACATGCGTATAAACATCATACTAAAATATGGTAAACAACTAATGGTTAGATTTCTAAGAGATTAGGAACAAAGAACTAAGAACTCACCTTGGAGTTCTTGAGAAAAATCTGAACGAAGAAGAGAGGAATGAAGTGCCAAGGGTTTCCTCACTAAAGGGGCTCTTTTAAAGTATAATGAATCTGATTTAGGGAGGGAAAACCAAAGGTTTGCAAATAATAATGGTGTGATGGGTAGCCGAAGGGTTTAAGGAGTTTTGTGTAAAAGATTAGTATTTTGCTTGCTTGCCAGACAAGGTTCACTCGTGAAAGTGAAGTAACCTCTTCGGCGAAACATTTGCGCTTAAATCATGCCCGAGTATTATTGGCTAATACTCGGCTGAATATTAAAATCTTCCGATTACAGTTAGAATTTCGGAATGCCGAATTTGGTGTGGAAAAATATTTAGAAATGTGTCACGGACAACTTGATATCTATCCTGACTCGAAATAATATTTTGAAGCCAATGGCGCAATCGGAATTCGATTCCGAGCTACGGAACTCAAAAACACGTTACCAGCCGAATTTGGGCTCGAGAGTAGTCAAAAAACTTTCCGTACCATAACAAGACTAACACTCAACTACGGTTTAGCCTAAATCATTACCGATAAATTTCTAAAATTAAGTTTTGTTAAAATAAATAATTAATAAAATTACTCGAAAATTAACGATGTTACAACTTGTCCAACCACCCTAGGCACTAGTTTTAGGCATAAACTGACCTAGTCAACCCGATTTGATGCAAAACTAGTTAGATGAGAGGTTCAGACCAGTTAGATGTCTGGTTCGTGGTTCAACCGGTCGGACCGGCTAGTTCGAGCCGAGTTTTATAACACTGGAAAGAATATATGGTGGGACCCATACAATTTTAATTCTCTGATCTATTTTTCTCTTTACAACCAAAGGGGAGAAAGTCATTATTTCTCCCCAAATTCTCTCATCCCTTTTTCTCTCCTCTGAGTTTCACTATACCAAATGGAGACTAAGGTTGTGTTTGGGAGCGGAATTTTGGAGGGGAATGGAAGGTTTGAGAGTCATTTCACAAGTGTATTTCATGGCTCACAAGCCTTCCCTTTCCCTTTCATCCCCTTCAAAATCCAACTCCTAAACAAACCCTAAAAGAAAGAATGAGAAAACTAAGTTTTTCCATCCTTTTATTCTATGTTGTAAATATGGTATCATATTAGCTGATTCAACTGTTGAACTAATCCTTATATCAGTACAATATGACAATTATAAACATGCATTTAATTAAGTCGGTCAAAATTAGAAAATATTTGTCAAAATAAATTTGCCCATGAAAATTTTCATATTTTTCAACGTAACACGTTATGTATTCGAACTTGAATGTCTTAATTATTTGTAACAATGTCAACTATTGAACCAATTCATTAATTAAGTTATATATTACAAAGAAAACTATTTATATTTATAAAATTATTATAAAATATATAACTTAACAAATATGCAGTTTAATTAGTTAATCATTCTATCGATATAATATTTGGTACAATATTGATTTGATTGTATCCTAAAAGGGAAGAAGAGTGAGAGAAATTGAAGATCTCACACCATATTGTTAATGGATAAGGCCATTATCTTAAAGGGTAAATTAAAATTTTAATATTCTCATTGAAATATTAAATATATCAAATAATCTTTTAGAGAAATATTATATTATTTTGTTTATTATATAAAGAGTGTACAATCTATAGTATATTATGTATATTACTTTTATTTAATAGTAAATATTGATTAACATACAAATAACAGTAACTTATACGAAGATTTCCTGAGTTTTAGTAAAATTACATAAATCATCCCTCACTTTTCTACACTTACACAAATCCCCCTAATTCATATATTTTTATTAAATAAGTGTAATTTTTAATAAAATGTGATATATGAAATTAAGTTAAACAAAACATGATATATTATAGAGACAAGTCCAAATAATATACAAGTCAATGTATCTTCATGATTTTTTGTTACAAAATTCATCAACAATTTTAGAGAGATATTGTTTAAATCACTCTTATACTATATCTTAATGAACCAAAAATAATAAAGAGTTATTAACTCGTATATTATTTGAATTTGTCTCTATAATATATCATTTTTTATTTAACTTCATTACATTCATCACCCTTTTATTTGCAAGATTACACTTGGGTAGTCGGTGTAATATATA
>NC_032025.1:19259087-19264267 GCF_001865875.1 Lupinus angustifolius
TATATATATATATATATATATATATATATATATATATATATATATATATATATATATATATATATATATATATATATATATATATATATATATATATATATATATATATATATATATATATATATATATATATATAAAGGTTTTGTAAGAGTAAAAAAAAGGTGATTTATATAATTTCACTAAAACTCAAGAGGTATCAATGTAATTTATTTTATAAATAATGAATAATGTCATAACAATATAAAATAATGTTTATTTTAGTATATAGATTATTTTATCTTTAATAAAAGATTTCACTCGTAATTTTAAATTAAACATTATGAGGAGTTCATAGTATTATTATTGGAGGAAAAACCTTCTTTGAACCAAAACTATCATCAAAGAGAGACAAGTTTCTATTTTTACTTGTATATCTAAGTCACATCATTCTATTTCTTTTTTAGTTTTTTATGTACTTCCATCTCCCATCTATAGATAATATAAATTTATTAATTTAGTATAAAAAATAATCATATAATCATATCTTATGTGATGATTGAAACCAAAAATATCTTCTGTAATGATGAAAATTGTTCATCATTTCCACCAAAAAACTGATAGAATATCCACCATAAAAAAACAAATATCCTTTCCTGACCTAAAAGACGAAACCCCTAAAATGGAAAGTTCTAATTCTTACTCCACTCCACTCCACAGCCTTCTCACTATGCACCTTCCTTTAGAGCTTTCCACTTTTTGCAAAATCTCCACTATTTGGTTCGTGCCTCAACATAAAATCGATATTTTTATCTCTAATGGATTAATACTTTTTACCTTTTATGTTATACACCTTTGATGAGCAAAGACCTTGACTCTAGGTTTATTCATTTCTTTTTCTTGATTTGTTGATCAAGGCTTTTATGGTTTTACTGTACATTTTTCATAAAAAGGTTTTTGTATGCGTAGTAGGAGACTTATGAGACCATTTTGTACTTATGCTATATATTGTTCTTATTCTTACTCTATTACTTTAGGGGTGAGCTTCCACCCAATGATAAGGCTCTTTCTTAGTCATTAAGAGGTCACTTGTTTAAATCATCGATTACTTGTGATGGTAAGGCTACATCATTTATCCTTCTTTGACACCACCAGGTGGTTGCTTCTAGCTTCTGAAGGTTCAAATCTGGAAGATAGTCTCATTGCTTGTAGGGATAAGGCTGCACTATCTACCCTTCCCAAACCCTGCAAGGTAAGAGCATCGTGCACACTGTCACCCTTTTATTGCTATATTGGTTCCTTCAGCTTTTCAATCTGCCACTATATGTTATATTTGGGATTTCTAATTGTGTGATCGGTGAAAGTGTTTTGATGGTTAGACTTTGGATTGCTTTGACTCATACCAAGGGTGAGAATTAAGGAGTCCATTTTTCTTATGAACTTCATTTTAGCATGTAAGGTGGATGTCTTTTTAACTATCATCTGATTCCACTTGTTAAGGATAGAGCACAATGCGGAAGCACAGGATTGAATCAATTGAGAACAAAAGAGAAGCAAGTAAAGGATAAAGAAAATAACACACAAGATTTAACGTGGAAAAACCCCTCAGTGTGAGAGGAAAAAAACCACGGGCGATCAAGAGCAAAATTCCACTATGTAAAAAGAAGAATACAAGAAATCCTCTTATAATTATGAGGATAAATGACAATATTTTTTCTCACAAATACTCTCTCAAATGGAACAAGAATTCTCACCAAGAATGCACTCACAATATATGTGTAAATGAAAGAGATGTTGTGTGTTGTGAAGATGATTTTGAAGCTCTCTATATGTGTCCTTTTATAGGCAAGCAAAGTCTTGGTATCTTGGATTCCAAGCATTGGATGCTTGGAAACAAATCCATAAAAGTGACATAAAATGCCCTTAAAGAGAGCCATAAAATAGTCATAAAATTCTTTTAAGGCATAGTAATGAGAGGTATCTAACAAAAACTTATATGATATTATAGTAGACTAAAGTTTTAAGAATCTTAAGTTGAGATTTAGTGATCAAAATATTTATGTGGGAAAGTCTTCAGAGTCTTAGGTATGAGATATTTATTAATGTGTAAGAGGAAAATATCTAGATTTTAAGTGTGGAAAAAATCAGAATAAAATTGAGATTGAAATCTAAAATAAACATAATTTATTTTCTGCTACTTCTCAACAAAAAAGCTTAAGCTAGTCCTTAGGATAAACTTTTGTAGAAGACAATAGCATGTATTTGACTATGAGCGCTGATATATATCTATATCTATACTAATAGATAAAGGGAAAATATAAAATAATTTTTATAGAGTAATTTATGTTTCCTAGTTTACACTTTATAATTTCATATTTCTAGATATTATATATATCTTAATGTAATTAAATTAATGCTTCTTTGTTAACTATTACATCAATTCTTAAACCTCTCATTTCCAAATTGATATAAACGAATTATATTGATTTTACTTAGTCATGACAGTTTACTTTCATTTTTAACTTCCAGCATATAGTCATGATAGTTTTCTTAAATAATATAATATGAAGATGATACATTCTATATCAGAAAAAATAAAAATGCGGATGACCGGCAGGAATGCCAATTGACACGCTAGTATATTATAAATGAAAAACTATGAAGTGTTCTTGTAGTAAACACAACAATATAAACTCTTGATCTCTAGTGCATAATATGTAATGAATGACTCTCATTTACTTTGTGGTTAGTAAGTTCATCTTTACTTTTTTTAATATACTATTCTTATTATATGACCTTTTTATTACCTTTTTAAGGCATTATTAAGATCGGTTTATTACGTTATGTTTTAGTTTTTCTTGCTCCCTCAATGTCTTTAGTCATTTGGATTCCTTTCATCTGATCTATTTTCTTTGTTGAACATATTATAGGTCTTCTCCACATATGCGTCATACTTTTGAATCATCTGGTTTTCACTTAAGAGATGCTTGCTCTTATAGAATGAAATGGATAAACATGTAGTTCTCTTTCTTTATGGCTTTTATTTTATGTCACAGCTCTTTACTTTAGTCATTTTTTATGTATGCTTTTTGCTTTATACATTGTTGAATTTTAATTAAAGGATATGTTAGCTGTAAAATAATAATCAATGAAGAGAGATTAGTAAGATTGTTTGGTGGAAAGAGACAAAGCAACATAAGTTTATCTCATTGCTTACGTTATCATACTCATTTTATATTTTTTACCTTATGAGAAATTGGGTTGGAAAAAATGGTGTGGTAGTGTATTTTTTTCTCACTTTAACTCCCACCCTTGAACACCACCACTACGCCACAACAATCCCCACCACACCACCGGTGTCACTACTAAAACTCACCATTGTCAGACCACATGTATTAATGTTAGGGGTGAGCATGGGCTAGGTTGGGATGGGTTAAGGTTTGTTTTTACCCGGCCCTAAATATTGACCGGGTCACTTTTTTGAACCCGGACCCGGCCTTAGACCCGAAGCTAACCCGACCCTAAATAGCGACCTGGTCAGCCTTTAAACCCGACCCAACCCTGGACTCGATTAAATACAATGCATACTCATTTTAGATAAAGACTTCTGAGTATTATTCATTATTATGAATATGTAGTTTTGATATATAAAATGATATATGTATATATGTATTATTAATCATGTATATACTATGGAAAAATTAAAGAATATTGTTATTGGTCATATGAAGAGTGAAGAGTCATAAGTGAAACTTCATATCTAGAACCAAAACCTTAAGGCAATGGTTCCATAGGCCTTTTTACTTATAAGTTTTTTCACTCATTCTCTCATATTCATTGTAGGATTTCACATTTGAATAAAATCAACAATCTTCCCTTCAAGTGTGGATACCATAAAATTATCGGTCCGCTACCCGTTAACTCCACAATGTCTCGACTCTCTATCTACTTGCACTGCCGTTGGCTTATCCTTTTCATCAACAGAACATGTCGCCTTGACTTCTCGTCGGGAAGGCTTTCGACACAAGATCCTTCATGTATCTACCGATCACTTGTTGCTTCAATACTCCGTGGTGCCATCGAACCATCAGCTCTGATACCACTTGTTGAGAGATCTTCATCCATGAGTTACAACATTCCTCCATGGTTTAAGTGAAAGAAGCATAGAAGTGTGATTGACACCACATCTTGACTCAAAACCTTAAGGCATTAGGTCTATGCTTTCATCCACTTATATACTCTTTAACTCATCTATTTTTGCTCAATATGAGACTTCTTCATTCACACTTGGAATACCCAACACGAAGAGCCTCCAAATACCAGAGTCCCATTACTACTGAGTATAGGAAGAGTGAAGAACAACATGTGAGACACCACGTTTTGAATCAAAATCTTAAGGCAATGGTTCTGTAGGCCTTTTCCACCATTGTGTCTCAGTCTATCTATCGGCTATAATATCACTTGTTGGACTTGACCGCGACCAGGAGCCTCCAACCACCGAAGAGTCCATTGCTACTAGGCATATGAATATTGAAAAGGCAAAAATAAAAAACCACATCTTGAACCAAAACCTTAAGGTAATGATTCCAAAAGCTTTCCATTATAAGCTCTCTAAGAAATATATTACAAAGTATATGTATTCTAACATATATGTAATTCTGAAATATACATACATCTTATATAATATCCTATCATCTATTAACAATATAATAAAAAAACTCTCTCATGCCACATGTCATTCTCTCCTTCCCTCATGCCACATGTCACTCTCTCCTTCCTTCATGCCACATGTCACTCTCTCATTCCCTCATGCCACATGTCGCTTTCTCCTTACATTTTTTCCTTCATGTCACATGTCACCTCCTCCTCACATATTTTTCTTCCTACTTTTTATATATTATATATTTTATATACTAATAATAATTTAATATTAATTAGTGATTGGTTCATGTCGCTACCCCACTAAAATTGAGTGTTTACAACATCTATGTTTTGTTATGTTAAAAAGTAATAGTCATTGAATATTAGATGAAATTGAAATCATTTTTCACATTCAAATTATTTCTTTACATTAATCTTTCTATATAATTTAATGTTTACCATTAATATAAGAATAATTGTACTTTTTCACCTCATCAAAGTTTTTTGACATTTTTCGCACTGAATTTTAATATTACAGTTCAGATTCTTTGAATTTTAATTTT
>NC_032025.1:19264367-19274641 GCF_001865875.1 Lupinus angustifolius
ATATATATTCATGAAAAATATATGTATTTTAATTAGTAATATAACAAATCAATTATTAGACTCTTTTTATTATTTTGATTAAATTTGTCAGAAAAAATATCTGTCATATCCTAACTTAGTGTGTTTTTAATTTATGAGTTATTTTCATACAATGATTATTAGCTAAAACATAATCAAATAAATAACATTTAATTATACAATATTTGAATGCTAAAAATATATTCAAATATTTATACACAATGAACATTAATCTAAAATAAAACATAAGCATTTAAGAGATATGCTAAAAATCCTTATGACTTTATATGATACTTATAAACGTAATCACAAAAAATATGATGCAAAAATAACTCCTTATATTTATAATTTTATATAGAGAATATAGAGGTGAGATATTATCCAATACAATTTGAATTTTATTTATTGAGTTATTTAAGAATCAAATATTTCTATAATCACACTTTCAACAAATAAATGCTTATACAAACACATTTATAATTGTTAATATTCTACATATACACTCAAAAATCAATGTTAATATTGCACCTATATGAATGTGAAATATAATGTTTCAATGCTATAAAGAAAGTATATGTATATTATATTTGCATTATGCATAAACAAATAAGCGACCCGTGCAAGTGCACGGGTACACTGCTAATTGTCTACTAAGATTATATGAAGATCTAGATAGCATGAAAACACATCATTCTTTAAATACTTATCTTAAATGTCATGGAGACATTTTATTAGATTATTCCACTCTTGTCTCAAAACACCGAGTGGGTTAGGGTTGGTGACAATAATAATAATAAAGAAAGATCACATATTTTTAATGGTGTTCTATTTACTATCTTGTACCAATTAGAATATTACTTTTTCTTTTATTCATGTATTAATTTTTAATTGGTCTGAGATAAAGAATAAGGCATTGTTCAGATCAAGTGATTTATGTCCAATAATAACCTCCATGATAGTTTTGTGTCTTAAAATTCTCCTGATCATAGTGGTTTGTCTTATATTACACTGAATATTATTAAAATTATCTGTCTATGTTGATTGGTTATTATTTTGGTACAAGTAGGGGTTATCCAGAAAAATAACTTCAACACATCACATTTGAAGACACTAAATTATAATGTGATAAATTTTAAAAATTGTGAGTCTTATTCCACCAAATCATTAAATATGATACCAAGAGAGGAAAGAGAAAGATAGGAATGAGAGAGAAATATAATGTGAGTCCTTTCCCACATAAATATAATGTGAGAAATATGATACCAAGAGAGAGAAAATTGTGAGTCCTTTCCCACATGAATATAATGTGTTGGTTGTCTTCAGCCAAGTTTTTCTTTGAATTTTAAGTGAAAAAGTGTAATCATATTTAAATAAAAAGAACATAAATGTCAATGTATCTTGTTTTTTTTTTGATATTCCATTGTAATTCTCTTTATATTAAGTTATCTTATCTGCATTTACTAGCATAGTTATCTGTGATTATTTACGTAATGAAGAATTAAAGTGCAGCATCGAGGTGAAATAATATTTGAAAGAATGGAGGCTGAAGTTGCTTCCATTGGAAAGAATATACAGATTAATCAACCCAATGTCGCCAAGGTTAAATATTAATTTCATCAACTTCTATTTCTCTAGTCTGCATTTCTGTTATTATATAAGACAACATATTAACAAATATCCTTATGCCATTGTTTAAAGAAGCAAAAAATACAATTTTGCACTGGAAAGTGATGCATTTAATATTTCGAAAAATGGTGGATTTTGATTTTGAAAGTTGAGTTACTCAATTTGTATTCCTTAACACAGCTCTTCTTCTATACTCATAACTTTTATTTACTAATTCTCCTAATACTAAATAAAGAAAGTATACTAAATAAAAAAAACTGCATCTAATATCATAAAAATTGGATCTGATATCTTGATAATACAAAAATATCTAAAAATATATTCTTTATATAGTATTAGAGGATTTAAAGTAGGAAATTGCAGGAGGATATGATATTGTCCTTTTTTGTTATCTTGGTTCAGCATGCATTTTTAATTGCCTTTTCCATGATGCCAAGGTTAATGTTAATTTCATCAACTTAAAATTATTATTTTTTGTTTCTGTTTTTATTATTATTTGTTGAACTTGTAATCTTCATGTATGCGAAAAAATGATGCATTATGGTGGTTTATGAATTCTGTTGATTTGTGATTGATTTTTATTAATTGAAATTATTAGAATAAAGTCTAAAAATCATTATAAATGGTTACTTTACTAAGGGGTGCGGTTAGAACATTGATTAATGAATTCATTGATTTGTAAATGAACTTTATTAGTTGAGGAAGTTATTAGAATAAATGGGTCATTAAATTATTTATAAATGGCTCTTTGCTAGATTTTGAAGTAGTAGTTAGGTGTGTCAAAATGTGGTCAAGTTTGAGAGTGGCACTTGTTGGGAGAGACAACTTTACACCCCGAAAGAGATTAGTTCTTTACTCAAAAAGCGATAAAATATCTTTGGTAGTACCAAAAAATGTGATCAACCTTAACCTAATAAGTTAATCCTATAAATAATGGTTGATCTTAAAAGAGTTTGATATTATTAGGGCTCAACTTAGAGACCAACCCATAAATTATTTGGTTCAATGAGTCAACCCAGAAAGCCACAATGCAAAGGGTTGGGCCATTTAGCTGGTCTGGTTTTTACTTGTTTACTTTATATATGTATTAGAAGGGTAAGTATGGGTTGGATAAAGCATTTCAATTACCTGATTCTAAATATTGGTTGAGTCATTTTTTTGAATTCAAACTCGATCTTAGAACTGAAGTTAATCCAACCCCAAATGTCAATTGGGTTAGCCTTTGAACCTAAACCTGACCTAGACCCATTTAAATATAATGCATACTCATTTTAGATAAACTCTTCTTAATATTACTTATTAGTGTGTATATAATTTGACATATGAAATGATATATATTGTTGGTAGGTATATGTGATGGAAAAATTATAGAATCAATAATATTTTTGGTCAATTAGGTTAGCCTTTGAACCTAAACCTGACCTAGGCCACTGATGACATGTTTAAATTAAATGTTGATGTTTCTATTAATAAATTTTTTTATTCTGTTTACATGTTGTGTGATTTTAATATTTGGCATTCTAGACTTTGTCATATTAATAAACGTGCAATTTCAAATTTGAGTAGCTTAGGTTTAATTCTCAAGTTATCTAAAAATGATTTTGAAATTTGTGAATCATGCAGTCAAGCAAAAATTTCAAAAAAACCATATAAATCAATTATGCGAGAATCTGAGCCTTTAATTTAATACACTCAGATATATGTGAATTAGATGGAACGTTAACTAGAAATGGTAAACGCTATTTTATCATTTTTATTGATGACTGTTCTGATTTTACTTATGTATATCTTATGAAAAATAAAAGTGAAGCACTTGACATGTTTAAGTTATATGTAACTGAAATTGAAAATCAACTCAACAAGAAAATAAAGAAACTCAGAAGCGAGAGAGACACTGAGTATGACTCTAACATGTTTGATGATTTTTATAAATTAAATGACATTATTCATGAAACAACTGTACCATATTTACCTGGAATGAATGGTAAAGCTGAAAGAAAGAATAGAACTTTAATTGAATTAGTGGTAGCTATTATGTTAAGTTCTGGTGCAACACCCTCTTGGTGGGGTGAAATTTTATTAACTGTATGCTATGTACTAAACAGAGTCCCCAAGGCTAAAAGCAAAAATTTTCCCATATGAAATTATTAAGAATAGACAACCAAACTTGTCTTATTTTAGAACTTCCGGTTGTCTAACTTATGTCCGGATATTAGAACCCAAGTGAGTTAAACTCGCAAGTAGAGCATATGAATGTGTATTCATTGAGTACGTTGTAAACAACAAGGCGTACATGTTTTATGACATTAACACAAAACTGATCATTGAGTCTAACGATGCTGACTTCAATGAAATGAAATTCTCTTTTAAATTGAGAAATAGTGGGGGCACAATACTAGTCACATAACTGTGATTAGCAATAATGATAATAACGATGAGTTAGAAATAGAACCTAGAAGAAGAAAGAGAGCAAGGACTGCTAGAGAGTATGGACTTGATTATATGTTCTATATATTGAAAAAGGATCTATCAACACTCCAAGAAGCTTTGAATTCTTTGGATGCTGATTTGTGGCAAGAAGCCATAAATGATGAGATGGATTCTCTGGAGTCTAACAAGACTTCACATTTAAGTGACTTGCCTCCTGGCTGCAAACCTATTGGTTGTAAGTGGATATTGAAAAAGAAACTGAAACATGATGGCACAATGGACAAATACAAGACTCGTCTTATAGCTAAGGGTTTCAGGAAAAGAGAAAATGTAGATTTATTCGACACATTTTCACCTTTTACTAGAATAACATCTATTATAGTACTAATATCGATCGCTGCGATACATAATTTATTAGTACATCAAATGGATGTTAAGACTGCCTTTTTAAATGGCGATTTAGAAGAAGAAATCTATATGGAACAACCTGAAGATATTGTAATACATGGGCAAGAAAATAAGGTTTGCAAGTTAGAGAAGTCGTTGTATGGTCTTAAGCAAACACCTAAACAGTGGCATGAAAATTTTAATGACTTAATGGTCTCGAATGAGTTTAAGGTGAATGAAAGTGACAAATTCATTTATTACAAATCAGAAAATGACATTTATGCTATCATATGTGTCTATGTAGACAACCTACTCATATTTGGTTCAAACATTCATGTTGTGAATAATGTGAAATCATTATTGAGTAACAACTTTGATATGAAAGACCTTAGAGAGGCAAGTGAAATCTTGGTATAAAAATTACTAGGTCAAAAGAATGAATTTCTTTGGATCAATCTCACTATGTGGAAAAGATCCTAAAGAAATATGAATACTTTGACTATAAACCTGCTAACACACCATATGATCCAAGTGTAAAAAAATTTAAGAACACTGGTGAAGGTGTAAGACAAGCTGAGTATGTTAGCATCATTGGCAGCCTCCGGTATGCCACTGATTGCACTAGATCCGACATTGCCTATGTTGTAGGATTATTATGTAGGTTTACCAATAGACCTAATATGGAGCATTGGTATGCTATAGAAAGGGTAATGAGATACCTTAAGAAAACAATGAACCTGTGATTACATTACAGAAGGTTTCCAACTGTCCTAGAAGGATTCAGCGATGCTGATTGGAACACTCTTTCATATGATTCCAAAGCAACCACTGGCTATATATTCAGCATAGCTGGTGGGGCTGTCTCATGGAAGTCAAAGAAATAGACAATTTTGGCTCAATCCACTATGGAAGCTAAGATGATAGCACTAGCAACAGCTAGTGAAGAAGCAAGTTGGTTGAGAAGCTTTCTTGCAGAGATTCCCCTTTGGGAAAAACCGATTCCAGTTGTGTTGATCCATTGTGATAGTACCGCGGCTATTGCAAAAATTGAGAACCACTTTTATAACGGTAAGAAATGACAAGTTCGTCATAAGCACATCACCATTAGAGAGTTACTCTATACAAGAGCTGTTAAAGTAGATCATGTAGCACTGACAATAACTTAGCAGATCCTTTGACGAAAGGACTATCTAGAGATAAAGTCCATAATACTTCTAAGAGTATGGGACTATTGGCCTTAGAAGGAGGATCACTCATGATGGTAACCCGACCCAACTGACTAGAGATCTCAAGAAATAAGTTCAATGGGTAATAACAAGTTGTGAAATGATATGAGAAAGCACATGCTATAAAATTATGAAAAGCATGATTCCTACAGCATATGTAAGGATGATTAAACTCTTAATGAGATCTATACTCCAATTGGAGTGGAGTACCTAGGCTACAATAGTACTCTTGATAGACTCACCTATGTGAATGTAGAAGTGAGGGTCGCTTCCTATGAAAATTTGGGGCATAAATTTCTAGAGCATTCACCATACTGGGATAGACGTGCATGATCTTCAATGCACGAGCTTTACAGAATACACATTTGTAAAGGTTGTGTGTGGTTTGATGCCAGAGATAGAGTTCAAGACTACGAGTCACTCTAGTAAAATCTGGATCTTATTCACTATGCAAAGGTTCATGTCGTATGACACATTTGTTTATGCACAATCTTATTGAGACCACAAAAATTCTCGGAAATTGTTTTTTAATTTCAAGTGGGGATTATTGGAACTTGTTTGAAAATGATGAGTTTTTGAAGTGGTTTTAATGCACATTAATTGATCCTATGGTGACTTTTGAGTTTATGAAATGAAAAAACTCACTAGTCCCACGTTCCTTGGAGGAAGGAAGTTTGAAGGCTTTATAAGTCTTAAGTTTCATCATTGGGGTGTGCCTCAAGGGGTACAATGGGTTTTGTGAGTGGCTGAGGATTCACACAAACAAAACCCCTCCACACACACGCGCGCACAACCACCACCACCTCCTCCACAGTCGTCCGGCCGGCCGGTTCTTGTTCGTGTTCGGGCTTGGGCCCAACATTCTTTTTAACTAATTTTTTGTTTATTTTTTTGGGTCCTTTTTTTTGGGCTTGGACCATGTGTTGACCAAGTCAACACACGCATGCCATCTCATTTTTAGATAGTGATCCGCGTGGAGAAAGGTTCCAGCCATCGGATCATGTGACCGTTTGAGATTTGGCCACCATTTTGGGCTGTCGGATGGGGGATCCGTTGGATGCCTCAAGATATAAATAGAGGCATCCTCCCCTCATTAGAACTCGCACCTCAAGTTGAAGATTTTTCCTCTCAACTTTTCTTTCTCCCCCCTAATACTCCATCGACGCATTTTCGGCAACATTCCCCCCTTTCTTTCCGTGACACTTAAGAATTGGCACATACAACCAAAGTGGGATTTCAAGAACTGACACTAGTACTCAGTATTGTGAGTAAAGAATTGGAACGGGTAGCCATACTGTGAGAATTCGAAAACTGGCACTAGTAGTCAATACTGTGGGTGTATTCGAGAGTGACTCTTACAATGCACAATTTTAGCAGAGAACTGGACTGTTTTATCCGGACATCGTATTTGATAGTCTGCTTGCACAGTTTTAGCCGTATCACGAAACGTTTTAAAGAGAGCAACCTGATCATGAATCAACCAGTAAAGATTATGTCGTGCTATTCAGAATTATTGCAAACTATGCAAATATCAATATTAGTATAGATGTAGATAATGTCTACCAATCCAATATTTAGTTATCAACCTAACATAAATGATATTTAAAACTTAATTCACATTTTTCAATACAACGAGTTCCTGCAAAGTACGTTTTCTCACCTTTATTCTTTCACTTCATTTTTCTTCTCATTCTATCATTGGTTTGTTTCGTGTCTCATGTTTTTTACACATACAATTAACATTGATATTCCTCTTACCTGCGTACATTTGTTCCTGTGAGAGACAGCAGGCAACAAAACAATGTGTAAGACAATATCACAATATTTTAGTATTTAAAGTTGAAATATTAATTTGTTTTTAGAAAGGTTTCTCCTACCAAATTTTTTACTTATAAGAAAATGATATATATATATATATATATATATATATATATATAATTTTAAATAATTGTTAATAAATAAAGTATTACTTTATTACAAATGTTATTTTTCTTATGGTGTAGGAAGATTTGTATAAAAATATATCATTTTTCATTTGTTTTTATTAGTATATCTTTATCTATTCTAAAGTGTGTACCAACAAGGTGTTGATCTAGTGGTGTAAGACCTCACTAGATCCTTAGGATGACTAAAATGTCAATGTTCGATTTCTGTGAGCGATACTTATTGGGGATAGCAACACACTCCAAAATAGATTAATTCATGTATTGTGATAGTACAAAAATATAAAGTGTGTACTTTCAATCTTACATTCAACACTTGATAATGCTTATTTGCTACTATTTACTATTATGGACATCCTTGCTGATGGCACAGGAAATACAAATCATAGCTCAATGACTTTAAAGCATGGTATAACTCATATACCTACTAGTCAAATCTGAGAAATGAAACAATGATTCATAAAGATGTCTTTAACAAAAGGTTAAAGTATTTATTAAATGAGAGATCACATATTATTAAGGATGTCTTATTCTCGATTTTGGGTTAATCTAATAGATTCGAGAAAGAGAATAAAAATATCCTTAGCGACATGTTATCTCTTCTTACAAGATGGCAAAAGAAAGAGTTCATCTAGCTTACAATTAGTTGTGAGAATGTTAATGTGAACTTGACAGAATTTGATGCATAATAGAAGCAATTTTAGGGCAGTGTCATTTATTTTTAAATCATGTACTTAATTTACTTTATTTCTATTTTCCTTTATAAAAATATTTATTAATCTTATGCATGTGGACAAATTTATTGAAATGACCAACGTATATAAAACAAAAGTTGAATAGTATAATGTTATTTATACTTTGATACCCTTTAAGGAGAAATTTTAATATTGTTTGACACAGTTAAAAAATTCTTACTAAAATATTGGTTGAATCATTTTTATTTTACTATTTTAATTGGCATGGGAATGACGTAGTTATAAAGCATGAATTATGTCTGGGTCTTGGAAAAATATTATTTAGGTTAACATTTTACTATTATGGAAAACATATGTTATCACAATACTATAATGATCCTTAAATATAAAATCTTACATGTACAGTACCGAATATATAAGCACAGCTATTTTGATGTTCAAATGTTGGGCAAGCGAACAATCAAATAGTAAAGAGTATAGAGACAAGAGAATAATACAAGAGATTTGGTAACGAGGTTCAGCCAATTGTGCAAAAATTCCCGGGAGCGTTGAGTGGCTACCACTATATATTATTAGAGAATTAGGATTAGTGTTTGACTATTCTTCTCCTTGTTACATTATGTTTACATAACATAAATATATATAGCCCTCTACCCCAACCCCTTTACATAAGCCCAAGCCCATAACTTGTATTGTTGTTATCTAGAGATATGAGTCATTGCACAATAATCTCCACCTTGGTGAATATCATCAATCTCCATCTTTTGCCATTGGGTTGGGGGCGCTCCATAGTCTAGCATCAGTGAATGTTCAGTAAGTTCAGGCAATGCCTGAACTTGTCCACGGTAACCGGTTTGGTTAGCATATCAGCTGCGTTTTTTGAAATGTGAACCTTCTACAATAGTATCTGCCCACAAGCTACCAACTCACTGATCTTGTGAAATCTCACATCAATATGTTTGGTCCTAGCATAATACACCTGGTTCTTTGCCAAGAAGATAGCACTCTAACTGTCACAATGCAACAAAACGTCACCTTGCTCAATGCCTAACTCATTTACCAGCCCCATAAGTCACATGGCTTCCTTAGAAGCTTCACCAACTGCCATGTACTCTGCTTCAGTTGTGGACATAGCAACAACAGACTGAACTGATGATCTCCACATAATTGGTCCACCTGCAAGGGTGAAGACAAACACCATTGTGGACCTTCTATCATCCAAGTCTCCTGTATAGTATGGATCAACATAACCAATAACTGAAGGCTTACTCTGTTGGTTGTCAAACATGATACCGAGACCTATAGTCCCCTTCAAATATCTGAAAATCCATTTAACTGCTTCCCAATGTTGCTTCAATGGTTTTGACATGTACTTGCATACTTGGCTAACTACTTGTGCCAAGTTCTGGTCTAGTACAAACCATAACATACATCAAGCAACCCACTGCATTGGCATATGGAACCTTTGACATGTATTTCTTCTCTTCATATGTCTTTGGACACTGATCTAGGAAAAGCTTGAAGTGATTTACCAATGGAGTGCTTACTACTTTAGCATTGCTCATATCAAATCTCTCTAAGATCTTTTCAACATAGCTTTGCTGGGAGAGCCATAGTTTTCTAGCTCCCATATCCCTGTGAATCTCCATCCCAAGAATCTTCCTAGCAGCCCCTAAATCTTTCATGTCAAACTCCTTACCTAGCATGACTTTCAGCTCATTGATATCACTCAAATAATTAGCAGCAACCAACATATCATCAACATAAAGTAACATAAAAATAAACGAACCATCGTCAAGGCTTCTCACATAAACACAACAGTCATACTCACAACGTTTATAACCAAGCTTCAATATATAAGTGTCAAACCGCTTGTACCACTCTCTGGGAGACTACTTCAACCCTTATAGAGACTTCTTCAACTTGCAAACCAAGTGACTCTGTCCAGC
>NC_032025.1:19274741-19280158 GCF_001865875.1 Lupinus angustifolius
ATGACGTCTATCCCTGTCTCTAGCAAGTAGATACTCTTGAACACCTGAACTCTCTGCCTGAGAATCATTATGTTCTTGACTTGAACTAGTGCATGGTTCCTTGCCTTTATTCACCTGAACCATTTCATTGCTCACTGGAATCATATTTGATCCCAAAGTCTCTCCATTTGGCTTGGCCACTTCTGTCAAAACTGACTATTTCATCATGAAATCTTCGTCAAACATTGCATCTCTACTCAACACCACCTTTCTGGAAACTGGATCCTAGAACTTGAACCCTTTCACACATTTGGTATATCTAATGAAGATACACTTGTTTGACTTAGGATCAAGTTTATATCGTTCATCACTAGGTACATGTACATAAGTAGGACAACCAAATATGCGTAACATATTAGAATTGACTGGGTTACCTGTCCCTACTTCTTCTGCAACTTTACCATCCAATGAAGCTCGTGGTGATCTATTGATGACATAACATGCCATACTAAGTGGCTCTGCCCAAAATCCTTTGGAAAGTCCAGCATTCAGTCTTATAAATCTGGCCTTCTCTGTAAGAGTTCTATTCATCCCCTCTACAACACCATTCTGTTGAGGAGTCTTCTTCACTAAAAAATGTCTATGAATGTCATGTTCCTCACATAATTTCTGAAACTGTGAGTTTTTTTACTCCGTACCATTATCTGACCTCATGTATTTGATTTTCCTACCAGTCTGATTCTCTATCTCTGCCTTCCAAACTCTGAACTTGGCAAAGACTTCTGATTTATGCTTCATAAAATATACCCAGACCTTACAAGAAAAGTCATCAACGAAGGTAACAAAATACCTAGAACCTCCTAGGGATTGTTCTTGAGTGGGTCCCCATACATCAGTGTGGACATAGTCTAGAATGTCCTGAGTCTTGTGTTGGCCAGCCTTGAAACTAACTCGTTTATGTTTCCCAAGCACACAATACTTGCACAAATCTAGCTTGCATTTGCTGACTCCCCTCAACAGTCCTCTTTTGCATAGTTCTATCATGCCATGCACACTCATATGTCCCAAACGCATGTGCCATAATTTTGTAGCACCATGGTCTGACGAGATCTCTTCAGCCACTCTAGCAACTCCACCTATAATTATTCTCCCTAACAACTTGTAAGTGTTCCTTGCAGTCCTTTTACCTTTCATCACATTCAGAGCACCTTTGCATACTCGAAGAATATCACTGTTCTCATCAGCTCTATAGCTAAATCCTTTGGCCTGCAATGTCCCCAAAGAAACCAAATTCTGCTTCAAATCTGGTAAGTGCCTAACCTCATATAACATCTTCACTACACCATCACCCATCACAATTCTGAATTCTCCCGTACCAATAATTTCACATGCTTTATTATTTCCGAGATACACAAAACCAAAATTGTCTACCCTGTATGTGGTGAACCATTCTCTGTTTGGCGTTATGTGGTGGGAACAATCAATGTCAAGTATCCGCTCATCTATACTATAATTTGATGATACAGATAGTAGATCAACTTCACTGTTGTAACCATAGTCATCTTTCTGTGCAACATTTGGAGAAGTAGATACTTCATCTTTCCCCACCGACTTGCTAAGACTCCATTCATTGGGACAATCCTTTTTGTAATGCCCAGTCTGTTTGCACTTATAGCATTCTACTAGTGTTCTGTCCCTAGAATTTGGTCTTTTCCCTTTGGCAGGACCTCCTCTGCCTTGTCTCCTCCCACGCGCTTGGCTCCCTTTCACATACAGACCATCCCTCTAAGACCCTTCACCTACATTATGTATTCTTTGAGTGTGGGATAGAAGTGCAGATATGATCTCATCCAGTTTGATTGAGTCCTTCCCGTACGTTAATGTTGTCACCAAGTGTTCATAGGAATTTGGAAAAGAACATAGTAATATTATTGCTTTGTCCTCATCATCAACCTTCACATCAAGTTTCTGCAAGTCATTGATCACTTGATTAAAATTGTTGAGATGTTGTTGCAAATCAGCACCTTCCTGCATCTTCAGGCTATAGAGTCTCTGTTTCAAATACAACTTATTTGTTAGAGACTTGGACATGAACCGCTTCTCTAATGTCTCCCATACCTCTGTTGGTGACGTCAGATCCATAACATGATACATCACCTCATCTGATAGACAGAGCCATATGGTTCCAGCAGCCTTCTCCTTCAACTCTTCCCAATCCAGTTAATCCATACACTCTGGTTTATTCTCACGCAACACCTTTGATAGACCTTGTTGAGCCAACACATTCTTAACCCTCCTTTGCCACAATTCAAAATTACCAGTTCCATCGAATAATCAAATAGTAAAGACTACAGAGACAAGAGAATAACACAAGAGATTTGGTAATTCGGTCAATTGTGCCTATGTCCCCGGGAGCGTTGAGCGGCTACCACTATATATTATTAGAGAATAAGGATGAGTGTTTTACTATTCTTCTCCTTGTTACATTAGGTTTACATAACATAATCTTTAATATACCAAAGTGGTAATGCTCAAATATTTTAAAAGAAACTGAAACGCTTCAAGTTTTAAAATGAAAACATTTTTCAAAATATTGTGTAACAGGTTACTGCAATTTGAGTAACATGTTACATGAGTGAGAATCAGTTATCCAACAAAATTTGATTTGGAGTAACCGATTACTCTAAGTGATTTTTAAATTCACTGTTGGACAGAGAGTTTGAGTAACCGATTACTCAAGTGAGTAACCAATTACTCAATGTAATTTTTCAAAACGTCACGTTTGGGTAATCGATTACCCACTTGCTGTAATCGGTTACTAAGAGCTGTTACAGCAGTTTTTCAGATTTAAAACTCAAGAGTTTTCATCCCAAATGAAATGTCTTTATTCCAAACAATTTCTACTCTTTCATAAAGGTACGATGACTGATTGGAAAGCCTATTTAAAGGCCTTAGAACTCACACTCAAACACAACTATTTCATAACTTTCTCACACTTTTTCTCACAACTTTCCTACACTTTTCTGGAATAATTTTCTGCACTTCTAGCAACTTGAACTCAAACTTTCAAAGCTATTTTTATGAGTTGCTTGAAGTAAAGTGTTTTAAAGTTTTGTAAACTTAAAGAGCATCATTTACTAAGTATACAAAAGAGTTGATTGGATTACAAGTGTTATTATATTTCATACTTGTAAAGACAATCCAATCCAACATTCAAAATCCTCATTCATTTTCATTACTTTCTTTCACGGGGTGTGAATAGAAAGGGGATAGAGTTACTTGGAAAGATGTTTTCCAAGGGTATAAGTATTAGTGAGTGTGTAAGGTACATAGAGATCTCGATGTGAGATATTATAATTACAAGTCATAATATTTAGTGGAAAATCTCTTGTGCTGCAAGAGTATTGGAGGTAGCCTCTGGTGGACAAGAAGGTGAACCAGTATAAAATCCTTGTGTACTCTCTTCTCCCATACCTCTTTGATTTATTCTTGTCTATTTTCTGCAATATTATCCGCTGCACTTTAACTCTTCATTTTGTAGAAAAAAGTGGTCATAATTTCTAGTCAACTAATTGAGGTTACATGTTTTTTTGTCTCATTTACTTATATTTAATTCAAAGCAATCGAGTTGGAAAACCCAGGAATTTTTAATGGGCTACCTAGGTTAAACCATTTTCTGGATGGATCAAAATGGTTCAACCAATAGTTCGTTTAAAAGCATGAAAATGAGATTGTTTTTGAAATTTGGTTAGCCATCGGGTCAATAGGATTTATTTTTTCAATAAATAAGGAGAGATAACAAACTAAAAAAACAGAGACTCAACCCTCTACTATAAGCAGTAGCAAAATTATCTAACAAAAATTGAACCGAGCAAAAACTAGGTCCTAAGTGAAGTGGTCCATATGAACCCTTCACAGTTTTAAATAGTGTAAGGGAAATAAAACCTAAATCTTTATGGAATGATGAAGACAAGAAGAAGGTGCAATATGACCTAAAGGCAAAGAACATCCTCACTTCTGCTCTTGGAATTGATGAGTTATTTAGAGTATGTAACTGTAAATCCGCCAAGGAAATGTGGGATACTCTGGAGACCACACATGAAGGAACACGGGAAGTAAAAAGGTGAAGGCTAAACACTCTCTCTCAAGAATATAAAATGTTTCGAATGAAACCTGGAGAGAAGATATTGGATCTTCAAAAGAGATTCACTCATCTTACAAATCACCTTCTTGCTCTTGGTAAGCTATTATCCAACAGTGACATGAACTTGAAAGTTCTAAGATCACTTACCAGAACATGGCAACCTAAGATAACAACTATTTCTGAAAAGAAAAGTTTATCGAAAATGTCTTTGGCTGCGTTATTTGGAAAATTGCAGGAACACGAGTCAGAACTCAGCCAACTGGACCAACATGAAGAACGGCAGAAGAAAAAGAAAAATATTTCTCTCAAAGCAAAAGTTTACAAATATGAGTCATGAGAGGATGAATTCGATAAAGAAGAGATGGAAGACATGAGTCTTCTTGTGAAGAAATTCAGCAAATTCCTCAAAAGGGATAAAGGTGGTAGAACTGGATAAGTAAAAAAGTTCACCAAGAACAACGATGCCTCTACTTCAAATTAGAATTTTACATGCTTCGAATGTGGCAAGGCTGGTCACATGAAGATGGATTGTCCAAATTAGAAAAATTATTCATTCAAGGGAAAGAATAAAATAAAGACCGAAAGGAGAGCATACATAGTTTGGGAAGACAACGATACCAGTTCCACTTCTGAACCAGAAAATAAGGAACAAGTACATCTCTCTTTGATGGCATCTCATCATTCCGACGATGAAGAGGTAAATGACTCAAAACTATATTCTTCTGAATTACAAACTACATTCAATGACCTGCATGATGAGTAAATCAAACTCACAAAAATGTTTTTAAAACAGAAAAGAGGTAAATGACTCAAAGCTTCATCATCTTCATGTCAAAACTGTATTGCTCTTGAAAACAAAGTTACAACATTAAATCTTGAAGTTAATAAGTTAAGTAAGAGCAGTAAAAGTTTAAATAGGATCATCAATTATCAACGACACTCAACAGACCGAAGAGGTCTTGGCTATTCAAAATGCCACGTTTCTAAGAAACCCAGTGTCCCAATTAAGATAAGTTTTCACAAAGAAAGTATCCATGCTCATAAACATAATAATGATAAAAATAGGATGCATAACCATCAACTCACATGCACATATTGCAAACATCATGGGCATCCACTAAACACTTGCAAAATTAGAAAATATGGTGTACCCCTTGGTTATTATACATGGGTTGAGAAAGGTGCTAACCATATATGACCCAAAGAAAATTGGGTACCTAATAAAACTTAACCTGTTTTTCAGGATAATTTGGGAGCCGTCTGCAACCTATGGTATTTGGATAGCGGCTGCTCA
>NC_032025.1:19280258-19282946 GCF_001865875.1 Lupinus angustifolius
ATGTGGCATTCTACCCAGATAAGTGCATCATAGAAAGTAAGAATCCTCATCACTCTAAACTGGTTGGTAAGGGAATAAACAATATATATATGATTGATATGAATTCATCTTTACCAATAACATGTTTAGTTGCAAACGATAATCATGATGCATGGCTATGGCATAGGAGAATTGCTCATATTCACATGGACCATTTGAACAAACTTATAAAGAAAGACTTAGTTGTTGGTTTACCCAAAATGAAGTTTTTTAAAGACAAACTATGTAGTGCTTGTCAAATGGGTAAACAAACAAAAACTTCTTTCAAACCAAAGCATATGGTTTCTTCTGATAGACCATTGCAGCTACTACATATGGACTTATTTGGCCCCTCGAGGACAAAAAGTTATGGTGGTAACTACTATGCCCTCGTTATAGTAGATGATTTTTCGAGATACACTTGGATACTCTTCTTAGTTCATAAGAATGAGGAATTCAAAGCCTTTAGCATTTATGCTAAAAGAGTCCAAAATGAAAAATCACTAAAAATCGATGCTGTAAGAAGTGATCATGGGGGAGAATTTCAAAACTCTTCTTTTGAAGAATTATGTGATGATCTTGGTATCAATCACAACTTTTCTGCTCTTAGAACACCACAACAAAATGGTTTTGTAGAGAGAAAGAATAGGTTTTTAGAAGAATTGGCTCAAACAATGTTGAATGAAACTAACCTCCCAAAATATTTTTGGACAGATGTAGTAAGTACTGCTTGTTATGTTTCGAATCGAGTTCTCGTAAGACCAATTCTCAAGAAAACCCCCTATGAACTCTTTAAAGGTAGAAAGCCAAATTGATGTGGAAGTGATCCACAAAATGGGTTTCACCCAAGACCCTCGAACCCGCACCTATAAACATAGAACCGATAAACCAATTGCTACTGTTGAACCATCTGAACCAAAACCTCCTAACCCTCCTAAACCTCAACCGTCTAAGTTTCATGCTCAATCATCCTCATCTGCTGCCATGCCTACGAACCAAATGATTATTGATGAATTTTTTTCTCTCTGAGGCTACATCACTAACTGGATGGATGCTCTCGACTCTCAGAATCAACAAATCCAATATGAACTTCATTGCCTCTCATCTAGGATGGATAACATGGATATTGATGAAGACAATTCAGAGTCTGAGTCTTAGAATATCTGTTGTTAGGATTTTCTAATTGTATTGCTTTCAAAATTCGGACAAATTTTTAATTCTACTTATTTATTGCTCTTGCTACATATTACTGGACAAGTTACTTTATGATGTTTTGTGCTTTATTGTTCCATTCCTGAACACATGTTTGAAACATCTTATTTATGCATTGCAATACTTGCTTATCTATATCTTTATCCATATATGAGTATACGATATCATATTGATATATCTTGATTATATAAATGTATGTATGCTATATATATTGTGCTGGAATCTCCTTGATTGTCTACTTTTTGATGAAGTCAAAAGGGGGAGAAAAGTTGGGGGATGTGTATTTTTTGTAAAATTATTTCAGGCACGTTACTCCAAAAGAAAGGGGGAGCATACAAGATCGAGCATACTCAAGTCAAACTTCAACATATCTCAAAGTATGTTTCTATCAAGAAAACTACACTGTCAAAAAGATCTTGGTTTGTCATCATCAAAAAAGGGGAGATTCTGAAGAAGATCTTTGCTCCTGACCTTGGCAATGTTTTGATGAAGACACCAACATCAACAAAAAGAACAAAAGGAAGATTACTTATGAAGACCAAGAAGATTAAAGCTTCAAGACAATTAGTCTAAGTCTAAATAGGTACTTCTATCCTATAGTCTTTACCATACCAAAGTAGTAATGCTCAAATATTTTAAAAGAAATTGAAACACTTCAAGTTTTAAAATGAAAACATTTTTCAAAATACTATGTAATAGGTTACTGAAATTTGAGTAACAGGTTACATGAGTGTGAATCAATTATCCAACAAAATTTGAATTGAAGTAACCGATTACTCTAAGTGAATTTTAAATTCATTGTTGGACAGAGAGTTTGAGTAACCGATTACTCAATGTAATTTTTCAAAACGTCACGTTAGGTTAACCGATTACCCACTTGCTCTAATCGATTACTGAAAGTTGTTACATCAGTTTTTCAGATTTAAAACTCAAGAGTTTTCATCTCAAACGAAATGCCTTCATTCCAAATAATTCCTACTTTTTCATAAAGGCACAATGACTGATTGGAAAGCCTATTTAAAGGCCTTAGAACTCACAATCAAACACAACTCTTTCATAACTTTCTCACACTTTTTCTCACAACTTTCCTACACTTTTTTGAAATAATTTTCTGCACTTCTAGCAAGTTGAACTCAAACTTTCAAAGCTATTTTTTTGAGTTGCTTGAAGTAAAGTGTTTTAAAGCTTTGTAAACTTAAAGAGCATTATTTATTAAGTATACAAAAGAGTTAATTGGATTGCAAGTGTTATTATATTTCATACTTGTAAAGGCAATCCAAACCATCATTCAAATTCTTCATTCATTGTAATTACTTTCTTTCAAAGAGTGTGAATAGAAAGGGGATAGATTTACCTGGAAAAGTATTTTCCAAGGGTATAAGTATTAGTGAGTGTGTAAGGTACATAGAGATCTCGGGGTGAGATATTGTAATTACAACTCATAATATTTAGTGGAAA
>NC_032025.1:19283046-19347190 GCF_001865875.1 Lupinus angustifolius
ATATAAAGGGGATAGAGTTACTTGGAAATGTGTTTTCCAAGAGTAGAAGTATTAGTGAGTGTGTAAGGTACATAGAGATCTCGGGGTGAGATATTATAATTACAACTCCTAATATTTAGTGGAAAATCTCTTGTGCTGCAAGAGTTCTGGACATAGCCTTTGGTGGACAAGAAAGCGAACCAGTATAAAATCCTTGTGTACTCTCTTCTCCCTTACCTCTTTGATTTATTCTTGTTTATTTTCTGCAATATTATCCGCTGCACTTTAACTCTTCATTTTGCAGAAAAAATGGTCATAATTTCTAGTCAACTAATTCACCCTCCCCCCCCCCTCTTAGTTGCAATCTCAGTCTTACATCCTTAACCTTCCTTTGCCACAATCCAAAATTACTAGTTCTATTGAACTTCCCCACCTCGAATTTGGCACCTGGGTTAAGAGTCATCTGATACAAATTGTTGGGAACAAGTGAACAATCAAATAGTAAAGAGTATAGAGACAAGAGAATAACACAAGAGATTTGGTAACGAGGTTCGGCCAATTGTGCCTACGTCCCCGAGAGCGTTGAACGACTACCACTATATATTATCAGAGAATTAAGATTAGTGTTTGACTATTCTTCTCCTTGTTACATTAGGTTTACATAACATAAATATATATAGCCCTCTACTCTAACCCCTTTACATCAGCTCAAGTCCATAACTTGTATTGCTGTTATCTAGAGATATGAGTCATTGCACAACATCGAGAATAGGTAGGGAATAACATGCCCCATCATGGGTGGAGTGCACGTGTAGTGAAGCTTGTTCCCAACTATGTTTTAGTCTAATGAAATTATAATATTTACTAAAAGATATTTGAGTAGTAAGAAATATATATGTTAAATTTTATTAAGTGTCAAAATTTTATTGGAATAAGATATAATTATAAATATGCTTTTAAGATAAATGATCTACATTCTTATGAGTCACCCATCAAAGCAATAACACATTTATTTTAAAGACTTTAACATTTATATGTATTAAGAATATAAGAAATTTTTATCTTTTCAATCATCTCATCCACCATTTATATGTCATTTATATATAAAAAGTATTACTTTTATGTAGGGGTTATAATGATTGATTCATAAATGATAAATGACATTAAAATATAAAAAGTTATTTTACTATACATATTAAAGTCTTATATAAAACTCTTAAAATACATATATATTAAAATCTTATTTAAACCTCGCATATATATATATATAGTTAAAGATATATAGGACTCTTTGAATAGGTTCTATTCTGATCTTCTTCCACCACAACCATGCTCTCTTTGGCAGTTGAAATAAGCAGCTGCAACAGGAACGAGATTGTTACTTTCAGCGAAGCTTCTGCTTTTAAAATTTTGACGCCATTGTGGAGTGATAACAGTGTCTCTGCCAAGTTGTTTGAATAATATCAAAACATTGCGATGAATCCCTGCTGAAGGTTCTGGCCTCTCATAAAACATAACCTCCTTCCCTGAAGTTTATTAAATATTAAATTCAAATTCTAATCTTTGCAATTTCATTCAAAATGTTCTAATTTTTTTAAAAATTGATATATATTTAATAGAATCAGACACCACATTGACTTCAACTAATTCGCAAATAATATACCAACTAATAAATAACACCCAAATGTTCTGACATCATATTTTCATTTAAAATCATATGGCGTTAGAATGAGTTCGTGTACTTATATTAAGACGTTTAAATCATTTATACATTTTTAAATTATTTATTGTTAATCATAAACTAAAAGTGAAAAAATGAATTTTAAAAGTATCATATTAAAGCAGTATAATTTTTATTTTATTTTTTATACGCAAAAACTTTTATGCTAAAAGGATTCATGAAAATTATACATTGGGGACTTTGAGACCAGATGGTTACACTTTTTTTCTCACTGCTCTGTCAACTAAGTTACATCCTCCTATCACATTTATATAATTTATTCAAATATTTGTGTTTTTATTTTATTTATAATTATTTTACTTTTTTAGTGTAATTACGGGTATTTTATCACTCTATAGATAAAGAACTAATATCTTTTAAAGATGGATGATTCGGTCCACAAAGACCATAATTGGGAATTGTTTGATGGTCTTTCTCTGAGGAAGAGGTGAAACATAATCAACTTAAATTCGTGTGTGACTACCTCTGCTCACAAATGTCACTCCTAAGAATTGAATTTTTGATACTTTTGTATTACTTTTTATATCCATCCTATGTTAATTATTTATTATATTGTTTCCTTTAGGAATTAATAGTAAGACAATATAATTTTCTATTTTCATATTTCATCCTTATTAAAAAGTTATGTTTTTATCTTACATTTTGTTCTTATCATTTCCAAAATTAATTTATCATTATTACTAATGATATATTTTATATACACTAAATTTTAGTCTATACCTATATAACTTTTATTTTAAGTTAGAATTAATCTATAATAATAAATTTATTAAATTTAAACCGAGTCTGGGAAAACATCCGTTAATTACAATAATATTTGTGATAGCAAATAACCGTTTAAATAGGCATGCTGGATTATAATTATGCATCTAAGTTTATCAAATTGCAACATAAAAATTAAGTATAGTTTTTTAGAAGGCATAATTAAATAAGTGCAATTTGATATACATATATTTATTTGAGTCTAAAGATAATAAATATATTTTATATACATTATTATGAAATAATAAAAATATATGTATAATACTCTTTTAACATTATTTTATTTTATTCAGCCCATTAACTATTAGCTAGTTGCTTCTCATCAAAGTTCTCACGTCAAGTCATTTTACTATTCAAGTCGGGAATAATATTGTAATATGAAGCTGAAGTACATCTTCTGTTTAGTTCATCGAAATATAATCCTAAAGTTTAACAATTTAAATTAATTTTTATTTTATAATAGTAGTATATTTCAATTATATTCAGTCATTTTTTCATTAATTAGCCATTATTTATTTCCATTTTATACTATTATATAAGAAACTCATGTGTACTAAAAAGTTGTCATACATTTTTATTTAAATATTATATTTTTATGTCAGTGTTAATTTTTTACATAAAAGTTGTCATATATTTTTAATGTGGGACTTCAGAAATACCCTCTAAAACACTTGCAGCATCATATGTATGTATACTGTATACAATACATGTAGAAATTGCACTTACCAAATACTGCACTTGTGGTAGCTGGAATATCAGTCACCATCCTGAAACTCCATTTAAAATAGAATAATTATAACAAATTAAGACTAATTAATTGGTCAACAAAACATTTATCAACTATTTGAACAAAAGCTAGGTATATAAGTTTAGAGATTTATGTGAAAGTCCTCACTAATTTCATTTCTCCATTTTAACTTTATTTACACCTTTGCTTATAACCAAGTAAATAGAGAAAGATGAACACAGAAGAAATATAACTTACCAGTGTAAGTATTCCTTCAAGAAAGGATTACTAGGGCTAGGTGCATCTGCATCCACCAGAACCTGAGACTCAAACATACAATATAAGTAAATTTTCTATCGAGTATTCGACAAGATAAGTACTACAAAAAATAAAGGAAAAACTAATATATAATAATATTTTTATCCTTTTATATTGTTATTCGTAGAATACAAGGGTTTCCATGTACTTCCAAAAATGATGATTGGTGAGATATTATTTTCTTGAATACATTGAGATATCAATATAGGAAATCCTTCCAAAAATATATATTTTCATAATCAAAAGTTTAGATTGGTGATACAAACTCATATTTTATTACCTAGATCATTCGACACAATCTTGTTCGAACTATAAATCCATATATATCATAGTGAGGCTAAGTTTGCATGGAATTTTTTTATGAGGAAGACTCATTTTTGTTAGGGAGTACATCTGCTGTCCCACAAATTATGTCATTGTATGTACCATCAGCCTATGATTGGTTGGAAAAATATTTTTAAGTTAAAAAATTAATAAATAATCATTTTTTGACCAATCACATCTTATGGTACATGCAGTGGTACAATTTGTGGGACAACCATTTTTGTTAAGAGGAATTAATCATATACTACCTAAAACAACTACCCATTTCTTAACTAACCTAATCTAATATTTACTACTCACAGGTTATAAAGAGATATCAACAATGTGTTGGTCTAGTGGTGTAAGATCACACTAAATTCTTAGGAAGACTAAAAGGTCAAAGATTCGATTTCTGCGATCAACACTTATTGAAGGGGCAACCATGCATCCCGAAATGGATTGGTTCCTTATCAAAAAGTGAGGGATACCCTTGGTAGTAGTACCAAAAAAAGTTACAAAAAAATTCTCCATAAACTTACCAGTGTGTAAAAGGTCCTGAGGTCTTCACCACCAACAGAAACTCTTGGGCGTTTAACAAGGTGAGAGGGCCTGAGTTCACAACCATTGCTAATCTCTCTGTTATTGATGAAAACCAAAAGAGAAACTGAGCTTGTAAAAGAGTACAGGATATCTTCTATTACACCCCCAAGAACAAGAGGGTTTTCATCATCATGTGCCATGATGTTTAAGTTCAACCACCTAACTTGTTTGGAAATATGCTTATGTGTTCATCTTTATATGTACTTTGCTCCTCATCTAGCATCTTCTTTTGTTTTAACTGTCACATCAATTGGTTCTGCATATATTACAGAAAACAAAGCAAATAAATATCTGATACTGTTTGAGTGGTTAAAGTACTTTAAAGATGGGCGTTGTTTATTTAAGAAAAAAATCATATATTATTTCTACACATTATCATATACAGTAAGAAAAGTATTTATAAAATAGTATTTATTTATTAATGATTCACTTATAAATAATTTATTAATGATATACCATTCTTCGAATTCTCGTTACATAAAAGGTCATGGCTTTTAGCATTCCAAAATGTCTATTCATACTTTCATGAGACAAGAATATTTATGAGTATCAATATATAGCCTCATTCATTTGACAAACCACACTAAACTTCACAACTTATTGATGGACAATTGTTTGTCGTTACTATTTTATTGTGGATGAGACTTTATTCTCAATCTCATTTATTTTAATTATTAAACTATTTTATAATTTTTTTTTTTGTTGATGCCACCCGAGCTCACAACTTATTATATTCATTCTTTAAGTTTTTATTCTTCACCATCATATCACCTTATCACTTACTAAACTATATTTATTTATCTAACTTTTCATGTTTTATCTTTAGGCATCTATAAAAAACTAATCTAAAAACCAAATAACAACTTAGAATTATTACAATTTTTGTTATCAAAATAACAATATCACAACCTATCGAAATTCATGTTAAATATAGATCACTCACTTAAATTTTTAAGATCCTTTAATTTAATATTTTAGTTATAATCGTATCCATATGTGGTCACTGTTACATAACGTATGAATATAATAAAATAATATAATATCTATGCACTTACAATATAAAGACTTATACATATTTAATACATGATCCATCATTAATTTGTATAAATTTTATTTAAGAGTTAATAATAATTAAAAATAATAATAAATAATACATTAAAGTATAATAAACATTTACAGTGCATACATCTTTTTTCTCATAATAAAATATAAGATATTAAACCAGGCCAGCTAGATGGCTCAACTCTTTGCATTGTGGCTTTGTGGGTTGACTCATCAAACCAAATAATTTCAGGGTTGGTCTCTAAGTTAAGCCCTACTAATATCAAACTCATGTTTTTGAAACTCAATCATTATTTATAGTATTAGGTTAATCAGGTTTAACATATTTTAAGAGGTACACATTTCTTGTTCCACAATAAATATCATTTCATGTGTCATGAACTTATGATTGCTTGAAAACAATATTGAAGTTAAAACTTAATTATTAAATATTTTTTGACCAATCATATCTTATAACAAATGAAGTGACACAAATTATAGAACATATGCTCTCGCCATTTTTACACAACTAGCTACTACTTGCAAATCTAGCAAAGAGCCATTTATAATGACCCATTTATTCTAATAAGTTCATCAATTGTTCACAAATCAGTGAATTCATTAATCAACGTCCTAACAACAACTTAGTAAAGTAACCAACTATAATGACTTTTTAGACTTTATTCTAATAATTTCAGTTAATAAAGATCAATCACAAATCAGTAGAATTCATAAACCACTATAATGCTTAATCTTGCGCAAGATTACAAGTTCAACAAATAATAATAACAACAGAAACAGAAAATAATAATTTTAAGTTGATGGAATTAATATTAACCTTGGCATCATAGATAAGGCAACTCAAAAATGCATGTTGAACCAATGATAATATATAAAAGGACATTATCATATCCTCCTGCAATTTCCTACTATAAATCCTCTAATAGTATATAAAGAAGATATTATTAGATGTTTTTGTATTATCAAGATATTAGATGCAATTATTCTGATATTATTAGATGCGTTTTTTTATTTAGTATTAGGAGAATTTGTAAGTAAAAGTTATGAGTATAGAAGAAAAACTGTGTAAGGAATACAAATTGAGTAACTCAACTTTGAAAATCAAAATCCACCATTTTTCTAAATATTAAATGCATCAGTTTCAAGTACAAATTTGTATTTTTTGCTTCTTTAAACAATGACATAAAGGTATTTGTTAATATTAATTTCTTATATAGTAACAACAGTGCAGAATAGAGAACTAGAAGTTTATAAAATTTAAAATTTAACCTTGGCGATGTTGGGTTGATTAATCTGTATATTCTTTCCCAAGGAAGCAACTTCAGCCTCCATTCTTTGAAATATTTCACTTGGGTGCTGCAATTTAACTCTTCATTAAGTAAATAATCACAATAACTATGCCAGTAAATGCAGATAAGGTAATCCCTAACTGTACCAAAATAATAACCAACCAAACATAGACACATAATATTTAATAAGAGTTTAAAATTTATGCACGGGCAGTGTAAAGTTTTTTACGCTGTCAGCACATCATCTATCATTGATTTGTATTACTTTTATTTGAGAGTCAATAGTGGTTAACAAATCAATGATAGATGATTTACTGAAAGTGTAAAAACACTTATAATGTCAGTATATACATATTAAACCGATTTAATAATATACACTGCTATATGACAAACACCACTAGGATCAGATGAATATTAAGAGACAAAAACCATCATCCAAGTTATTATTATTCTTACCAATTCGAACCCAGTCGGTGTTATGAGTCAGGAATGGAATAATCTAAACGAAATGCCTCTCTGCCAATTAAGATAAGTTAAGGAATGATCGGTTTTCATGCTATCTGAATCTTGATACAATCTTAGACAACGAGAGGATATTATATAAGATATATGTATATTTCACGATAACAAGATCCTCTCTGTTAATTGAGAGGCAAGTGATTGGTTTTACTTATATTTTTAATGGCAAAAATATAATTTCATAGTAAATAAAATAATAAAAGTGTTGTTACATGTTGACTTTGTGTGTTATTGTGTGACATTTGCCTCTCTATTAATGGAGAAAGTCCTTACTCATTTCAAAATTACATATATGCTAGAATACATATAGTTTGTAATATATATTTGAAAGGATCATAGAACCATTACCTTAAAGGTTGTGGTTCAAGACGTAGTGTCTCACTTGTAACTCTTCAATCTTCCTATGTCAGATATTAATAAGACTCTCCGGTGGTTGGAGGCTCCCTAATTGAGGTCAGGTCCAACAAATGAGATCATAGCCAATAGTTCAACTGAGACATGGTGATGGACTTTAGGGGGAGCAGGCCAATAAGTTTGTCATACCCAACTAGAGGGGAAGATTGTTAGGTTCATTCAAGTGTGAAGTCACATATTGGATATGAAGGGGTGAACGAAAAAGCTTATAAGTGGAAAAAGTTTACAGAACCATTGTCTTAAGGTTTTGGTACAAGACATGGCTCACTTGTGCCTCTTCATTCTTCCTATTCCTGATAGCAATGAGACTCTCTAGTATTTGGAGGCTCCTCGATCACAGTCTGGTCCAACAAGTAGGATCAAAAATGATATTTTGGCCAAGACATTGTGGAGTTAATAAGGAGCAGACCACTAAGTCTGTAGTACCCACACTTGAGGGGATGTTAGCTTAATTTATTTGTATTTCAAATTATATTGCATAAGATATTGTTTGTTCATTTCAACTATCATTTTAGCTAACAATTACATAACACAAACCAACACAAGTCAAATTCACAAACTCGGCAAAAGTCTAGTATGATGAAAATGAAATAATGTTAAAATCTCAATCGAATGTTCTTGTATCAGATATGATGGGCCTCCTATTACGAAGGTGTATCGGAGAAAAAGAAAGGATGATCAGGGTAAAATGGGAACAATGGGAAAAGAGTTTGTTGCACATGCCTCTAACCAACAAGACACGTGGCAAACGGTGAATGGTGGATCAGATCCTAGAATCACATGAGGTGAATATGAGGCAATCATTTGGTGGAAGGAGTGACCTTTGTCGCTAGAAATCAAGGGACTATTCCCATAGTACTTGGCTATGTCTTTTTCAGCACTTAACTATAATAAGAAATTCCATGTACATTGCAATCTTGCAATTCTGAAAACTGAATTAATATATTGTTTTGTGCTTTTGTTGTGTGTTCATTCCATTCCTTGAACCTAACTAACTAGTACCTATCAAATTGGTATCAAATCTCCCGATTCTAGGAGCATGTGGATGGTATCAACAAGGATGGATAATAGACTCGATAATATGGAAAGAAGGTTGGAGAGAATGCAATCATCACTGCAAGAAGCCTTTCGGCTACAAATGGAGACTTTGATGAAGACGGTCACTAGTCATCTAGAAGAGGCAGTAGGTGAGATTAGAGAGATGGTAAGAGAAGGAGTAGGAGAAAACAACAATCGGGGAGATAGGGGTCGTAGGGGAGGGTCACGAGGGGATGATGAGATGAGAAGAGATGAAAGAGTTAAAAGGGTGGAGGTACCTTATTTCACAGGCAACGACCCCCATGGATGGGTGTATAGAGCAGAGTGATATTTTGAAGTTAATCGTATTCCAGAGGATGAGAATGTTGACATGACGGTGGTCTGTTTGGAAGGGAAGGCGTTGAATTGGTACCAATGGTGAAAATCACGAATGGTAGTGACAGTGCGGTGGCCAATGTTTCGGCAAGCTCTAATGAGTCATTTTCAAACTGTTGCATCGGACAATCCTTTTGAGACCTTGATGGGGTTGAGACAAATGGGGACCATCATGGAATATCGGGAGTAGTTTGAGTTATGAATGGGTTGAAGAAGGAGATTAAGGTGAAAGTGAGAATGATGAGTTCTTGGGACCTCCATGAATTGGTGGAAATGACACATAAGGTGGAAGAGAGGAATAGGGTATTGGGTTGGTCACCCGAGTATTTGACCCGAGGAAGTTGGCATATCTTTAAACACGATGCACAAAGGGGGAATTAGCTTCAAGGAAGGTGAAAACTCATTTGTGAGTAAGCGCGGAACATGATTCAAAATGCTAACAAAAGAAGAAGAGAATGAGAAGAGGAGGCAAAATCTTCGTTTTAGGTGCGATGAAAGGTATTTTCTGGGCCATGAGTGCCGCAACAAACAGATCCATGTTATTTTTGTTGGGCCAAGAAGAAGAATAGGAAGAGGAATAGAGGGACGAGGATTGGGGGGAACAAGCACAAGAGGGGATCAATTTGCAATTGAATGTTAGTAGCATTGCCGGAATGACATCGAAGAACTTCCTCAAGCTTTGGGGGACAATGAAGGGCCGAAAAGTCATAGTAATGTTGGACTCTGGTGCTTCCCACAATTTTTTGGCTCCAGGAATAGTAGAGGAGTTGTAGATACCTAGCGAAAATACACAATGTTATTTTGTGGAGGTGGAAAATGGTAAATGACTAGGAAGCCAAAAAGTTTGCAGGGGTGTCGAATTACAACTTCCCACTTTGAAAGTTGTTCAAGATTTTTATCTATTTGAGTTGGTAGGAGTGGACGTCATTCCGGGGTTCGAGTGGTTGAAGAGTTTGGATAAATTTAGTGCCGACTTGTGGCGATACTTGCTGGAGATTCAGGAAAATGGGAAGGTTTTTGAAGTACGTGGGGACCCTACTCTTTCCAGAACTATGGCGTCAGTGAAGGAAGTGATGAAGGAGATGCGTAATGAAGCAGAAGCGTATTATGTTGAGTTGTTGAGTTTGGGATGATGAGTGTCATGTGTTCTCCGTCAGTGAATTTTCCTAGTGACATCCAACCAATCATCGAAGAATTTGGGGATATTTTTCAAGCACACACCGGGCAGCAATCTACCAAACAGTGTGACCATGCTATTGTTTTAAGGGAAGGAACAAAGATCCCACATATTCGTCCCTATAGGCATCCACATAGCCACAAGGAAGAGATTGAGAAGTTTATGAAGGAAATGTTGGCGGCGGGAATGATTAGACCCAATGTTAGCCCTTTTTCGAGTCCTTTGATTTTAGTGTAGAAAAAAGATGGCGGATGGAGATTCTATGTCGATAATAGGGCTCTCAACAAGGTTATTGTGCCTAAAAAGTTCCCAATTCCTATAATTGATGAACTTTTGGATGAGTTGGGTGGAGCCACACTTTTTTCTAAGTTGGATTTGAAATCTGGGCATTACCAGATTCGAAAGAAGGAGGAAGACATTCCTAAAACTGCTTTTCGAACTGATGAAGGATATTATGAGTATGTAGTAATGTCGTTTGGGCTTACTAATGCCCCCTCATCTCTGGACAAGGGATCCAAGCTAACCTAGACAAGATTTCAGCAATGACACAATGACCATCTCCTAAAGACATTCACAGTTTGAGGGGATTTTTGGGACTCACCAGATACTACCGACGGTTTATAAGGGATTATGGGGTGATTGCTAAGCCTCTGACACAACTTTTGAAGAAAAACAAGTTTCACTGGTCACAAGAAGCTTAGGAAGCCTTTGAGAAGTTGAAGGCTACTATGGAAAAATTACCCACTCTAGCCTTGCCAGATTTCAATATGCTTTTTGAGATTCGGTTTCGGAATTTGAGCTGTGCTTATGCAGCAAGGACAACCTCTTGCTTTTGTTAGTCAGGCGTTGTCAGAAAGGGTAAAATTAAAATCAGTTTAAGAACGAAAATTGACGGTGATAGTTTTCGCAATTCAAAAGTGTCGACAATGTTTATTGGGATACCACTTCATTATTCATATCGACAAGAGTTTTAAATTCTTACTTGATCAAAGGGTGTTAGGGGGTGATCAATTGAAATGGGTAACCAAGTTGTTGGGTTTCAATTATGAAATTCAATACAAACCCGGATCGGAAAATCGGTGGCGGATGCTTTATCCAGAGTGATGGAATACAAGTCGATCTCAATGGTTACTAGCATGGATTTGGTGGAGTTGGCAGAGGAGATTCTACATGACCCACAAATGCAGCAAATTATGCAAGAATTGGTTAAAAATCCCAAATCTCACCCATTGTACTCAATTACAAAAGGTTGTTTATGGTACGAAGGGAGGTTGGTGTTGCCAAACAAGCCAGCCCGCATTCCTCTCCTACTTGCTGAATTTCATGTTTCTTTGTGGGGTGGTCATTCCCGGGTAACCAAGACGTATAAGCGCCTTGATATGGTTTTTCATTGGCTGGTATGCGTCGGGATATAGAGAAATTTGTGGTTGATTGTATCACCTGCCAACACAATAAATATCAAGCCTTGCGGCCAACGGGACTCCTCCAACCTCTTCCAATCCCTAACCATGTTTGGGAGGATGTTTCGATGGATTTTATTAGTAGGCTATCGAAGTCCAACGGGGCAGACACATTCTTCGTGCTCGTCGATCGTCTTAGTAAGTATGAGCATTTTATTCCATTACATCACCCTATTACTTCTAAGGATGTGGCTCATGCATTTGTAAATGAGATTATTCGGTTGCATGGTTTCCCCGTCTCGATTGTATCTAATCGTGATCAGGTTTTTATGAGTCTATTTTGGAAGGAATTATTTCGTTTAGCTGGTACGAAACTACGATTTAGCTCTACATATCACTGCAAACTGATAGTTAGATGGAGGTCATCAATAGAACGCTAGAGACATACTTGCGCTATTTTTGTGATTGAGAACCCTAAACAGTGGGTGAAATGGTTGGCTTGGGCTGAACTGTGGTTTAATTGTTCCTATAATGCTTCTATATTTGTCCTATTAAGGTCTTGTATGGACAACATCCACCTTCGATTATTCCTTTTCGAAGTGAGAGCACTTCTGTGGCAGTAGTGGACAGTTTGCTTCGGGAAAGAGACAGCATTCTGGATGAGCTCAAGGCCAATTTGGCAAAGGCTCAACAACGAATGTGTTTCCAGGTCGACAAGAAGAGGAGAGAAGTTGAATTTAAGGTAGGGGACTTCGTGTTTGTAAAAGCTCAACCCTACAAGCTTCATTCACTTACTCAAAAGGTCAATGAGAAGTTAAGTCCTCGTTTTTATTGTCTTTTTGTGGTTTTGGAAAGGATTGGGACCGTGGCCTATAAATTGCAGCTACTGGATTACTCACGAATACACTCGTTTTCCATGTTTCTTAACTCAAAACAACCCCTCATGCTAGTGTTTCTTGTCAACAGTTGCCAGTAGAATTGATGGAGGATTGGGAACTGATTGTGGTCTTAGAACAAGTATTGGCAAGTCGCCAGTTGTTAAATGGCAAAACTAAAGTTTTAATTAAGTGGGCTACTTTTCTTGACCATGACAATACTTGGGAGGATTTTGAGTTATTTCGGGCGACTTTTCCAGATTTCTACCTTGAGGACAATGTGCTACTCATTAGGGAGGGTATTTATTGGCCTCTTATTACGAAGGTGTATTAGAGAAAAATAAAGGATGGTCAGGGTAAAATGGGAACAAGGGGGAAAAACTTTGTTGCACATGTCTCTAACCAACAAGACACTTGGCAGGCGGTGAATGGTGGATTAGATCCTAGAATCACAGGAGGTGAATATGAGGCAATCATTTGGTGGAAGGAGTGACCTCTGTCACTAGGAATCAAGGGACTATTATTTCTTTTTCTACACTTAACTATAATAAGAAATTCCATGTACATTGCAATCTTGATATTCTGAATACTGAATTAATATAATGTTATGTGCTTCTACTGTGTATTCATTCCATTCCTTTAACCTAACTAACTGGTACCTATCAATCTAGTATGATGAAAATGAAATAATGTTAAAATCTCAATCGAATGTTCTTGTATGCTTGGTTACCATAATAAGATCATCAGATTTGTAATATTTATCTTTCATGAGGATAAATATTTGTTTTGGGAACAAACTCTATCAAATATTAAAAAAGGAATAGAAAGTTTGAAAGTATCCATAGTTGAAATTTTATTTAAGCAAAATCCTCAAGATTTCATCATAATATAAGGGGAGCTTTAATTATTAATATATTTGATACACTTTTGATGGTAAGGTACGGCATATAAGGTGAATACCAATTTTAAGCATGAAAAATATTTTTATTCAAATTTTCTAATATCAGAATTCTTAATCAAATAAACATTTATCAATAGAAAGTAAAGATGACTAATCTTTATCGCGTTATAGGAAAAAAAAGTTATATAACATATTAAATTAATTAAATCTATTTTTTTTAGAAAGTAAACAGACTCATGAACATATTATTATAGAAAAATGAAAATGTTTAACTTTCCACAAAAATAAAATCACATAACTACGTATTCATAGATAATTACAATTGTGAAAACAAATTCAGTTTTTATAACTGCAAGACAACAATATAGTTAGAAATAAATTAAACTTTCATTGTGTGTCGTTAATAAAATCAGTAAATTTAAGGAGTCAAGCTCCAAATATGAAAATATGCTTTAGCCAATATGCCATTTTTTTATTTCTTTATCTTATATGAAATAATGAAAATAATTTTTAAATATGCATTTGTTTCGGTTCAAGCAGTTTCTAAATCTCTAGACCCACGAACCACACTGATCTTAAATGGTTAATTCAAAAAAGAACTGAACCACTTTTTTCGGATCAGTTAGATCCTAATGATTTTACAGTTAAAACTGAAACCACTAACACCCCAAGTTTAAGCTTCTTAGGTATATCATACAAAACCAAGGAAAAATAAATGATGATATAAATCATACCATTTGATCAGACGAAATGAAAGAATAACATGTGTTATTTATAATAAAAAATATCACCCAACCGAAAAAAAAAGTTTACCTAACAAATATAAGAATTGCAATGTTTTACAACATGGCATGTTGGGTGATATAAATCAACAAGATAATAAATCCGATGTAATAGATATGAGAATAAATGTAAACATATTAAACAAGATACGAATAATAATAAATACATTAGAAGAAAAAGTCAGGAGTAGCTACCATAGATAAGATGGTAGAGTTTCTTCATTTGTTTTGACATATGTGGAAAAGATCTATAATAAAATCAACAAAGAAAATAAATCAGATGAAATGAATCCAAATGTATAGAGACATAAAGATATTGAGGACCAAGAAAAACTAAAACATAACCATAATAAACACATCTTAATAATGCCTTAATTATTATTGTTGTAAGAATATAAAGCTCATATAATAAGAATAGTGTATTAAAAAAAGTATGGATCAACTTACTAACCACAAAGTAAATGTAGTGCAAGAACACTTAGTTTTTCATTTATATAATAATGTGATAGTCAAATACATGTTATTGTCTTCTACAAAAGTTTATCCTAAGGACTAGCATAAGTTTTTTTTTTTGATGAGAAGCAGCAGAAAATAAATTGTGTTTATTGTTGGTTTCAATTCTGATTTTTCCCTCACTTGAATCTAGATATTTTCCTCTTACACATTAGTAATAATCTCACACCTAAGACTCTAAAGACTTTGCAACATATATATTTTTGATCACTAGATCTCAACTTAAGATCCTTAAAATTTTAGTCTTTGTATATTATCATGTGTTTTTAGAGAAAAAAATGTATGCACTGATAATGTAACAGTTTTATACGTTGTTAGTCCATCATCCGTCATTCATTTTTAACCATCATTGACTCCTCAAAAAAGTAATACAAATGAATGATGAATGATATAATAATTATGTATACATCTTTATACTAATAATGTGTTCCTCTTAAATAAAATACATGAACTATAAATATGTATGTGATCCCTCACAAGGAGTGAAATGTATAAGACTCACTAGGGTCTTAAGCAAGAATATAAAAAAATGAACAATCCAAACTTAAAACTTCATATAACACTCATAGTCTTTAAATTAATAATTTACTTAAGACTCTAATCAAAAACTCAATTAACATTCCCTTCTCTTTCCTCCTCCATCATTTCTCTTCATTTCTCTCTAGGTCTCTATTGATGAATGTTAAAGTTTTTCCAACCATGTATGTCAAACTAAAATACTAAATAATACCAAATAAATCATCTTGCATAGTGTAAACCATTCAAACTAGGACCAGGCTACAATACCACTGCAATACCCCATTAGTAATAACATCCACACCTTCTACGATGTCATCATTACGAATAGAGATATTTTATCTCAGATCTTGTCTCATATGTTATCGATAATAATGAAACAAAACAACAATACTAATAAATGTTTCAAAATTTTAATTTACGTAATATATTTTCATTGTTACGGGACATATGAGATAGAGACTAGGACATGAGATCTTTGTTCCACCACTGAAATTGTAATTTCGTGACTTCAGGGTTGAATGATTTTAGGATTTTAATTTACGTAATATTATTCAATGATGAGAGGTTGACTTGTATGGTTACTTTTGATAAATTGAGAGCAACGGAGGTTAAGAGAGAGAAATGAAAAACATGGCAAAGAAGGAGGGGAGAGAGAGAATGCAAAGTTAATAATGAGTTTTAAACGAAACTTGATGTTATGATCAACATGTTTCACGAAACAAAATATGCATGATCAAAATGTTAAACTTAGAATAAAATACAGGACAATTTTACCTATTTTGCCCTAATTTATTCATAACTCATAAAGAGATAAAACATCACAAAATTCGATTAAGAATTTAGCATATTTTTCCCACCAATAAAAGAGTCACTTTTACTAGCATCTGTCACCAAACTATAAACAAACATGTATTAGCATCTATTACTTGCATATATCTTTTATTCTATAATAATTGGTGTTAACTCTTGACCCGAAATAAAATGTGAAAGTTATGTTAAGCAGATGATAATTAGCATAAAATTTTATTGAATTTCTATAATATAGATTAATGATATGATAATTTTAGGTCGTAAGTATAGTGTTAAAAGAACAAAAATCACTATATCGCCGCCTCGAAGAAGTAAAAAAAGCAAGAGTTCCAAGAATATAGAGAAAAGTTTAAGATAGAGTCTCAAGAATCAAATGATGGAAATTGAAGGGAGATAAATAAGGGAACTTCAATCAAAGAATTTTGGGAGGTACAAAAAAGAACTAACAATATAAGGGAGGAGATGACCAAAAGAATTTGGAAGATAGCAAATGAGATATTATGTGAATCAAGAAGTTTTGGATCAAAGGGTAAAGAAATATGGTGGTGCAACAAAAGTGTTCATGACAAAGTTAAGGTAAAAATGAAATGTTATAAAGCATGGTACTTGTCTACTAAAATTACTGAAACTTGAGAAAAATATAAAGTAACTAAGAAGGAGACTAAGAAAGGATGAACATAGTGAAATACAAAACGTGTGATGGGTTATAAAAATCTCAAAATAACAAGAGATGAGGAAGAAGTGTCTAAGTTTACAAAGTATAGGAAAAGAAGGACAAGAGACTTGGACCAAGTGAAAAACATTAAAACTGAAAAGATATTGTGAATGACAACGATATTATGGAAAGATAAAAAGATATTGTGAATAACAACGATATTAAAGATGGATGGACATCATTTCATGCTTTCTCAACAACTAAATACCAAAGATGGTAAAAACTTTATCTTTTATCGTAGAATTCAGAAGTTGGAAGTAAAAAACTTAAAAAGAATGGAGAATGAGAAAGTGGTTGGACCATATAAAATACTTATTGAGTCCTGAAAGGCTCTAGAGGAGCAGGGCCAAAGTTGTTTAATGAGTTCATGAGATTTAAGAAGATTTCAAATGAGTGGAGAAGATTTCTATTAATTCCTATTTATAAGAACAAGTGCGGCAAACAAAATTGTACTAACCATAAGGAGATTAAGTCATTAGTCATACTATGAAGCTAAGTGAAATGATAATTAAGTAGAAGTCGACCATGAAGGCTATATATTTCTACAACAACTGATGGGGATATACATAAGGAAACAAAGGGATTCACACATGGTTTCTATTGATTTGGAGAAGACATATGATAAGGTGCATAGAGAGATCATACCATACAATAAGACACTAGATTTAAGTATCTTGGATCTATCATACAACATGGTGGGAAAATTGAAGGATATTTAAACCATAGGATTCTATCGGAGTAAATGAAATGGTATAGTGCTTTAGGCATCATATGTGTTAGAAAGATACTACTTGAGCTTAGGAAGAAGTTTTACCGCACAACTATAAGACCCACATTGTTATATGGGATTGAATGATTGTTGGACCAGACTGCTACTGGGGAGCCTCGAACTACCGGTGAGTTCCATTCTTACATGGGTATGGGAAGAGTGAAGAGTCATAAGTGAGACACCACGTCTTGAACCAAAACCTTAAGGCATTAGTTCCATGGGTCTTTCCTTCTTATAAACTCTTTCATTCCTCCCCGCATATCCAATGTGGGACTTCACACTTGAATAAACTCAACAATCTCCCCCTCAAGTGTGGGTACCACACACTTTCCGGTTCGCTCCCCCTTGAGTCCACTATATCCCAACTGAACCATCGGCTCTGATATCACTTGATGGACCAGACTGCGACCGGGGAGCCTCCAACCACCAGGGAGTTCCATTGTTACATGGGTATGGAAAGAGTGAAGAGTCACAAGTGAGACACCACGTCTTGAACCAAAACCTTAAGGCATTAGTTCCATGGGCCTTTCCTTCTTATAAACTCTTTCATTCTTCCCCGCATATCCAATGTGACACTTCACACTTGAATAAACCCAACAATGATGAATGATAAAATGTAACAAGAGAGTAAATTCCATATAACAGAAATGATAATACTACAACGTATGAGTAGACACAGTAAATAAAGTCAGATTAGAAATGGATACATTAAGGATAATGTATAAGTAACTCTTATTGTAGAAAAAATGACATCACGTCTTGAATGGTTTGAATATGTGGATGAGACCGTTATAAGCACTAGCTAGTAAAGACACTGAATCAAATGTATGTTAAGATCAAGAAAAATCATAGATGAAACCATTTAAAAAATTGACATCAATGTTTTATAAATAAACATAATTTATGATAAAGACTTATGATGTTATTTGATTCATAAGTATGACTATAGTGGTGTGTTGAAAAAAATTTGATAATAAATTTTGAAAAAAATTGACAACATGTTTGAAAATGCAAGTAATTGTAAAACAAAATGTCTCTTGGGGACTCATTTCGTATACAAAACTATGCATTACATACAAATCGCAATTGTCTATAATGGGCTGGCTCTAACCCACCCCATGGCCCATTATTTTAAACAGTTCATCAAGAAAATTTTGAATAACAAACAACATAAAAAACATTTTAAATAATAAGCAATTCACAATGATGACTTTTTATTAAGTGCGGTAAGCATTTATCAAAATACAAGACTTATAATTATAAGCCTACTTGTGCACAGTGTAATGAGAATCTGTGCTTAGCATAGTTTCTCCCATCCAATTTCAGAGCCAAGCATATAACACTGATGTTGTTCCCTGGAATAAAGTAGAAAATATATAAGAACAATTTTACAACTCATCATCCAAAGTTTTACTCTTCAGCAAAACTGCTTTTTGTTTGATGAGTTATTAATCATAACTCTACAGCAATTTTACAGATTCTCAAAATTGAACTTGGATTACAATATATGATGTCTTTAGATTTGTTTCCAGTTCGTCATACCAAAACAAAATCAGCACCTCTTACTAATACTGGTAATGTTAATCAAGTAACTAAATATATCATGAATTGAAATCGAAGAGCATTGAAAACATTTTTTTTATAGAAACAGAAAGTACCAGTTGCTCCAATTATTTACCTGAAGTTTCATGACAAGATCATCATGACTCTACAACACAGGTTTACTTGATCATTGTCTTTAGAACCACTCGGCCTTTAAGTCACTTCGGCGAAAAACAACGGTGCGATTTAAGAAGAGTAACAAGGCTTCTACAGTTTTCAAGAATTAACAAACTAATTCAGTTTGACAGATAACAGAGTATCGAAGGGGAAGAAGCCTATTGATCAAAAAAATTGCTACTTGATGAAACCATGTGAGTCATGTTCTAGTTAGCTTTCCTACTTGGTTCTATTTTGGTGGCATTTTCTATCCATTTTGGTCACATCTCAAATAAAAGAAGGTAAGAAATAGCACAACAAAATTATATCATGTTAACATTTGAATGTTCAAAGCATAACTTCATTTGTTTATAGATCAAACAAGGAAAGAAAACACATTTCCGTCAACAATTGACGATAGTTCAAAAACATATCCATCTAACTTGCTAAAATGAAGTTCATAAGAAAAATGGACTCCTTAATTTTCACCCTTGGTATGCACCTGGGTATGAGGAGAAGCAATCCAAAGTCTAACCATCAAAACACTTTCGCCAAACACACACTATGAAATCCCAAGTATGACTATAGTGGTGTGTTGAAGAACCGAAGGAAAGCATAATAATAAAAGAAGTCAACACTGCATAAGGCTCTTACCTAGGGAACGGGATCCTCTATCTCTTAAAAGTTATCGTCTCATATCTCATCTCAGACCAATCAGTGTTTGCCAACAAGTAAAAAATAACAACTCAGTTTAATTTTGTTTTATTAAAATAATATATTAACTCCACATGTCTAAATATAAGTGGAGCGGGACAGGAATAAGGACATCAAGTTGGGACAGATGATCTCATCCCTTACCTAATGGGTTATTGGGAGGCTAGATAGTGCAGCGGTACCCCTGACAAACGTAGAGAGTTACTTCGAGAGCCAGAGGAACCCACCTAATGAAGTCTAGGGATGGTAGATGATACAACCTTGCCCTCGCAGGTGAAAGATTATTTCCAAGATTTCTGTAACCTCTTGGTCACTAAGAGACAACCTTATTATTGCGTGGAAGCTCACCCTCTAAAGTAATAGAGTAAGAATAAGAACAATATATAGCACAAGAACAAAATGGTCTCATAAGTCTCCTACTACGCATAGAAAAACCTTTATGAGAAATGTGCAGTAAAACTATAAAAGCCTTGATCAACAAATCAAGAAAAATAAATGAACAAACCTAGAGTCAAGGTCTTTGCTCATCAAAGGTGTATAACATAAAAGGTAAAAAGCATTAATATGTTAAAGATAAAAATATGAAATTTCTGTTGAGGCACGAACCAAATAGTGGAGATTCTGCAGAAAGTGAAAAGCTTTAAAGAAAGGAAGGTGCATAGTGAGAAGGATGTGAAGTGGAATAAGAATTAGAACTTTCTATTTTAGGGGTTTCGTCTTGTTGGTCAGGAAAGGATATTTGTTTAAAGTGAACAACCTTCATCATTACGGGAGATATTTTTGGTTACATCATCACATAAGATAAGATGGCATGATTATATTTTTAGATGAAAAAATGTGAATACTCTGTATAAGTTTTATATATCGATTACATTATCAATTTTTATTTTTATTAACTCTTTAAAAAATTAATACAAATAAAAAATAAATTATATATTAATTGTATATATATAATTTTTAATTCAAAATTAAGAGTGAAATGTTTTATTTAATATAAAATTAATTTATGCATTAAGAATAGAGATGGCAAAACGGATCGTTATATTCCTACAAATACATGTAAAGATTTAAGTGGACACCATGTCCGCAATGTCTTAACCGATAAAACTTCATGCTCTGCCCGTTTAGGCGGCCAGCAATCATTGTTAAACAAAATAAAAAAATCATATATAAAATAAAAAGAATAAAGTAGTTGGAGAGAAAAAAAAAAGACTTTTATATTTCATATGAAGTTGAACAAATCTCATTAGATTATAAATTTTTAAACATTAAAAATCATATTATATCATAATTTATTTAATTTTTTTTTATTTTTTCTTAAATTATGTTTGCCAACTGCATGCATTGCCACATAGAAATGCTCACATGCTTGGCGAGAAATGTACTAAATTTATATGTCATGTTCTTAAAAAATGTGAGTTGTCTTGTTTTGCCATATATAATTAAGAGAGACAATTTTTTACATTATCATTGTCTTATCCATTATTTATATATTCATCAATATTGACCTTGAAATAATATTTGTACACCTAAATAATAGATGATATATTGACCATATACAAAATTTAGATAAGCATCGCATAGATATTACACTATTTATTTAATAAACAAAATAAAATAATCTTTTAGAGATTATTTTACATATTTAATATATTTCAATGAAATTATTAAAATTTTAGTTTTATTAGTTTAAGATGGTGTCAAAGTGGTTCACTAGTTAAACTACATATCAATTAAGTTATATACTTTATGATAAATATAGATATTTTTCTTTGCACTATAATTTAATTATTGAAATGGTTGAATAGTTGAAAACAGTATTGTTAAAACTGTATTGGTTATCAAACCGGTCAGGGTATTAATATAGTGGTACAGTGATTCAACCGGTGGTTCAGTAATTAAACTGCATGTCGGTTAAACTGGACATACCTACTTATATTTATATATATACAAACCTATAACAAAAAAAGTTCCAAATAGGTAGATACTCAAATTTATAATACATATTCATAATCGACTCAAAATTCACATAAACAAACAACTTTAAGTCTTTAGCAAATTCAAAGTCTAAATTACAAAACATATATCAATCCAAAAGTATCACTTAACAACCGCAAAATATAAATAAATGACACAAGTTCACAACTCACTCTACGAACCAAATAATTTTGGAGTTTTAACATTTAACACCAATGAGTCAAAGTTGTCTCATATCGATATTATATTTTTTCACCAAATCCTATCGTCAGACAATACTCCTAGATTAACAAATGTCACTGAGATTACACACAAATGTTAGCAACCAAAATGTGTAATCTAAGTATGCTTTGGAAGCATGTACCTTGAAGTGTTGAAGAATGGTTGGAAAGATGGGTCACCCAGTAATGAGTTTCTAAGTTTTTAAGTTTTTTTTTTCAAAAAAAAAGGTGTATAAATCAGCCGGTTTAGTAAAATACCGGCTGGTTCACCGATTTTGATACTTGGTCAGTTCAACATCTGTACCATACCAGTTAGGAGTCCGGTTCATCGGTTTTCCGATTGAACCAGCCAATACGGTACAATTTTTACATCATTGGTTGAAAATATTACAATAACTATGATGTTCCATGTTCGAATTAATATTAATATTTTATTTTGAAAATATGAATTTTTCCATGAACAAACGAATTTTAATCTGTATTTTTTATTTTATCTGATTTAATTGCATGTCCATCATAATTATCATATCTTTCTAGTATATATGAGGACCAATTCAATGGTTGAATCCGTCATTATAATACTATTTACAACATAGGCAAAACTTATATTTTTCTACCTCTTTCCTTTATCTTCCTCAACCTTTTTCTAGTTCTAATCGAAATAAAGTCTAAGACACTTATTACTATCTAATTTTATATCGTATGAGTATTTCGTATTTTGATATGAAAGTTTGGATTTAAAAAGTGGCATGAAGTTTTTCTTTTGAAAATATTCAACTAAAATTACATAGGAAATATAAAAACATGTAAAAGAAAAAAATAATTTCATACAATGTCAAAGTTTTTTGATGTTCAAGTAATTTTTTAATGAACAAAGTTTTATAGAAGGAAGCAAATGAAACTAATTAGGTAGACTTCGATTGATATTGAAATAATAAAACTCATATTTTATATACAACATAAATTACTTGACATTGAGGAGTGGAATAATCCTTATATTCCACCTTTCACATTTGACATTTTTACATTGATTAACTTTATTTTCATTGATTGATCTCTTTATAATTACTGTATATTTTACATACTAATAATATAAGAGTAAATAGTTACTTACATGAGAGTGTAATCACTCATCATTTTAGTTTGTGACATATAATAATACATGTTCAGTCTCTAAAATGTATTTGTCAATAAGTTTAATTTGTTCCCTAAAAATACAGTTTAGTTTAATATGACTCATCCCATTTTATGAAGGTCATGGTGGTGCTCAAGGTGTTAAGCTTAGTGATGATAGCAATACCAGAAGATGGTGATTGTTGGGAGAATAGTGGTTGAGATGATAGTTAGAGTAATTATGATACTGGTGGTCATCGATTACTTGGTAATTGGGACAAAAGTTGTGGTCATGGTGGCGATTGCGATAGAAATAGTCATTAGGGTAATGGATAATGTGGTAATATTAAGGGTGGTGGTTGGGATAATAATTATCATCACCATGTTGGTGGTGGTGGCTAGAATGGTTACAATGATGATAGTGATAATGATGTTTATGATGAACAGGGCGGTGGTCATTAGAGGATGATGATCATTAGAGGGTGGTGGTCAAAGCGATGATGATAATGATAATGATAATGATAGATGCAAATGTTACTTTAAAACAAAAAAATAGAAATTGTGAAAGACACAAACATGCACGGGCATGAGACAAATAATAATAATAATAATAATAATAATAATAATAATAATAATCTACATATAAAATAAAACAAATATCATATGGTCTACATTTATATCAGTGATCTTTTGAGGATATAGTTTTTAGGAAATATAAAATTCAAATTTATAAATATTAATTAATTGTCCATAGAACACTCAAAATATAAAAATATTAATCTAATTTATATTTGAAAAAATAATCTATGATTTTTCAACATGGAATAATTGAAATGAATAAAATAACAAACACCATTTAGAGTTTGAGGGCTGTGTATCAACATTTGAATTTGAGTATGGAAGTGTCTGAATAAGGTTAATACTGAATACTCAACTTCAAACTATTTTAAAAGGAAAAAAATGTATACATGGTGGTGAATTAGTTTTGTATTTATTACTACATCATCTATCATTCATATTTAATTACCATTAATTTTTAAAAAAATAGTCTAAATGAATAGTGAATAACTATGTATAAATTTTTAGTTGCATGAAATATGCACTCATTTTAAAAAACATAAGAAATAAGGGATTCATCTTTTTGGTACATATATAAGGATTCATTTTCTAATAATGTGTTGATACATTGTTTTTATGCTAGTCCGGGATTATTCTTTTTTTATAACATGAATAACAGGGACAAGGTGTATTAACACTATCAGCTATGCTTCCTTCTTTGACCAATTCTCAGTGCGAAGTTGGCAATAAATCATATTGTTCTTTGTCTCACTATATAGTTCGGTTGGTATAGCGGAAATAATTATTGTGCATCGTTATTCAACAATCAAATAAAACATATAGAATAAATAGAATATTATAAGACAATTTCAATTTGTTAACGGTTTCAATTAGCATCAACTAAAATATTATCAGAGAATAAAAATTACAAGTTTTAACACACAATACAAGTTATAATAAGATTTTGAGTCCAATATATAAGATCATTTTCTCTATATTCTAATTCATCTCCTTTGGGATGTGATACTATTATAAGAATCCTATATTTCAAGCAAATCCCAATAAATCGTGATTGGATAAGGTGGGGACAAGCCTTTCGTTAAAGCTGCAGATCAATTAGATGAACATCATCTAAAGCAATACAAAATACAAGCTCATTTTTATGGCAACCTTAGTTGGTTTGTTGGATTTGGAATCCTCTATGTTACAATTAGTATTGTGAAAATTGGACCGGACAGAATGGTCCGATCGGTCTAACCACTGACCAGACTTGAAAACGGTTATAATTTGCAGTCTTAATCGAATGAAAGTTGGACCATTTTGAACCAGGGAAATCCGGTCCGACCATGCTAAACTCGATTAAACCAAATTAACCTGGATGTAAAACAAACAGTTCACTTAAAAATAAGAAAAATAAAACACTACTATAATATTTTATTTTACTATGGTCCCAAAAAAGATGAATAAATATTAGTTCAATATAATTATACATAATTATTAATTATATAGAGTTTTATATTTATATATAAATATATATAAAAATTATTAATTACATACGGAATCACCCGGTCAGACCGAACAATTTAACCGTTTAAACCGATTAAACCTAATACGAGACCTCTTCTAGTTTGATGTCCGACTCGGATTTCATAATATTGATTACAATGATCATTGGATTGCATGATTTCTTGCTTGGAATTATGACTTGTTTAACATTCAGCCATTCAGGGCAATGAGAACAATCTCATTTTCAAAATTGGCCATGTATTGCTTACAACTATGAGAAAATGGCTAACTACTCTATCAAGTACAAATATCAAAGAGGAACCGATTAAATACATCTTCATCAAAGTTCTAATAAAAAATCAAGTATGTTCTTTCGTGGATGAACGGTTTGGTCGGACTGGAGGTCCAGGTAAGACTTCTTCAAATATTTGGGTAAGAGTTCGTCTGAAATCTGAATGGAGGTTGTCTTGGACCAGCTAGTGGAGGTACCTGAAAAGGTTTTTCGTGTCGTCAACTTTGTAGAGTCGTAATCTATTTATAGTTGACTTATCGCATATGGTAGGTCTGGTAGTCGTATTGTACTTTGTCCTTGTCGTGTTGGCGGGGGTAGGTGGGATTGCAGGCGGTGTGATAGTGTGTTGTTAGCAGTGTGTCAGGCGGAAGTGGTCCCAAACCTGACTTAACAGGCCCAGTCAATGGGCATGTGAAATCAACTACCTTGTTTTGTCCGGATCTTGGTCGGTTAGGAAAGAGGACTATCCGAACACATGAGATACCCGAATAACCATGTTGGAACAAAGTAAGAATAAAAAATAGGTCTTTAAGCTTGCTTAGGATCTTAAAAGTCATGCATATTATTATACTTGAATATGTTTTTCTTGAGTGAAAGTTGACCAATTTGTTGTTTTAGTACATGAAACTTTTCTATGTTTGATTTTAGTTTAGAGAAAAAGATATAAATATTGATATTGTAAGAGATTTTTACACTATCATTGTATCATGCATCATTCATTCTCTATTATTATTGACTTTTCATAAAAAAATAATGAAAATAAAGGATGAATGATGCCCTGATTGTATATATATTTTTACACTGTCGGTGCATAAATATTTCACTCTTTAGTTTATCATAAAAACTATGACAATATGAGCCAACTCAAAAACCATATACTAATACAATCCTACCATATTGTATAAGAGCTTTAACACTTAGAATTGAACAAGGATCCTATATCCCTAAAAGACTCTTTCCCTATGTCCCTAGCCAATAACATTTCCCAAAATAATATAAAACATTAATTTATGTTTTTATAATTTTTTCCCAATTAAGTAATACGTTTTGATTGACTTGGTACATCATTGGAGACACCAATAAATATAGAAGATCTTCATCCATGAGAATTCTCATTTTCTAAACGCAGAGTTTACAAACAAATTGGAGGTTTTGCAAGCCAATATAGCTACTACTGAATTAAAGTTTGAGTAAATAGTCCTAAAAAATTTCATGTGTTGGAACCTCAAAAATTGAAAAGGCAAAAAAACTTTGTAAAAATATGAAATGTTGGTCAAATTAATCATTTTAAACATGTTTTATGACATCTAATAGAGACTACTTTGACTTACCTTCGTAATCATTGATTACTAATTTGTTTTTTTATTTGTTCGGAGTTTAAATTGGGACACGCAAAAACTTTTAAGGACCAAAGTGATTATTTAGTATTAAATTTTTATCTCAATTATAAGACTTGCACACTTGATATTACCTATCAGAGGTATGCATACCGGAGAATTTAAAAAAAAATGAGTTTTAAGAGGGCATTTATTGAATTTTAAGCTTCATATAGATTATGATAGTGATGTGGAAGTGAAGTGATCAGAAAGGATGATGAATCAACAAATATGGGATATAAAAGCAACATAATTTAAAGACAGAAATAATTTAGTTCTAGTAGAATCCTAATCAAAATTTAATCAAAGTAAAAATATTTGGAACATGAGAAAAAACTTAACATCCAAATATCGATCTCATTCTATTTGAAGAAAATTAAAATTATGTGATTGTATAGAAATCCAAAATAAAACATTCTTAAAGCTAAGTTTGCCTTCTACCTTTGCAGCTGAAAACAAACAAAACTGAAACTAAATACATGGAAATACCTTTATTATTTATGTCCAACCTACACATGACTAATTCAGGCATTCCTTGTAAAGACACATGATACCCGTATTTAAATTGTGGATCACATTACATGATGACATAATGGGCCACCATATTGCAGTATGACCACGAATCACAATGATATGCCTACATCAGTATACAATACAACTGTATTGAACCATATCTAAGTCAAAAAATTAATAACAAATAATTCTTACCACGACAACAATTTAAAACTCTAACTATACCTATTCTATCTGCAATGTCTCAGAAAATTTATATTTATGATCTAAGCATATTTTACTCACCATTGTTTCGCTGCTTCTTCTCTGAGGTTAACTATCAAAACTTGCACATTTCTATGCACCAGGTAGAAGCACAGACTCAACAAATGAGGCAGATCCATTATTATGTGCACCCTTAATTTGAATAATAGAAGTAATCAAATTATAAATCTAAACATTCTCATATGATGGTATCTTTATCCCTTTTCCAAATTGAAGACCATGCCTAATAAAAATGAACCTCATAGAGAAAACTACATTCTCATAACCATGTGAACCACCACATTCTTTGTGCTTTGTTTTCTTTTGCTCAACCTTGAAACCTTCTTCAATCAGACCAATTATCGGTGGAATTCGATCACTCCCCATATATTGAAGCCTACAATGAAGATCTTCCTTCAAAACACCCTCAAATTCTTCACATTCTCAACTTTACCCAAACTATAGTCACTTGGAACGCAATTATCTGCTATACTGGTAATTTGTACACTGCTACCTTAAATATTCTTAAATTATTTAATTATTACTAAATGTATATAAATATTTATATCGAAAGTGAAAGTGTATATATTACATTTATTTTAATATAACTTTAAATAGTTCATTGTAAAGTTATTTTTTTATAATTGTATTTATTTTTAATTTATCTATATTTTAAGTTAGTGGTACTTTGTATTTATAGTAGAGTTACATTTTCAATATATATTTTTATTATGTAAAAAAAAATAAAAAATTTCGTTTTGCTTTGTATAAATGAGAAAACAAATTCAGGTCCAGGTTCATTCTTTTTTATTATATTTGTTTCCCTTTATTTTTCAAGATAATTAGTGTCACTTTCCCACTACAATTAAAATTAAACACGCTGTAATCCACTCTAACTTTTATTCCTTTACACTATGTATTATACTGACTGAAATATCAAAACGGCAGAAACAATAAATACTTCATGTTTTTAAGGCAAATTTTCATTACCCCACATGCAATAATGGCTAAAATTTCAAATGGTGCAAACATTAAACAATTCTCATTTTTAAGGCATAATTTCATTGAAAACGGAAGAATCATTATAGTATTAAGAAATCTCATTTTTTAAGGCACCCTTTTATCATTATTATATTCTAAAACAATTACACCAACAAATATTTTCTTGAGTGATATCCTTCTGTGACTTCTCGCATGCTTCTCATCTGCTGAGTGAGTATTTTTTATCTTGATCTTCCCATTATCTCCCTCTTCCTCTTGGTGAGTGAGATTATAACTCCCTTTTTTCAATAGCTTTTTAGTACCGTTCTTATTGTCATTTTGCCATCCCAATTCCTTCTTTTTTCTTTCTTAGACTGAAATTCTAGGTGAAAACTTTGGTTCATTTCTAACAAAAAGGTAAGGAAGGAATCAAAGAGAATCAGTTCACAAAAGAACCGCGAATCAATAGACACGAATCAATTCGTGGTTCTCAGTCTAATTGAGCGAATCCTATTTCTATGATTTGAACCCAATCCTTCATTCATCTTAGCAATGAGATTAGATGTTGTAAAACCAGAAGGTGGATGAATTGCAAGTATTGGAACATAAGACACTACCCAATTTTTAGGTATAGTAATCAAAGGTCAACTTTTTATCACATGTACCAACCATTCCATGATCACCAACCATAATAATACTAACATCCTAAAAAATCCTCTTTATTCCAAACCACTAATTAACCTCTCAATCATGCTATTGATTCTCGCAACTACTCGTGTGATCTCAAGGTCATCAGGTCCAACTGATGACCCTGATGATCGGGGTCCTCAAAATAAAGTTTCATAAAGTGAGGAACCTCATGACTAAGCAATTAAAATACTTTAGAACAACACCAACCTTATCCTCAAAAGGAACAGAACCATTATAATGACTACAATGCTTAACATCACAAGTCTAATAACGTATATTTACCTCAGAACCTGACCATAAATAAGTAAAAGCATTCAACCCAATGTTGACAACAATCTCCCAAAGAGGCTCACCAAGCCACCACTTAGGGTCATGGCTCTCAATTTAAATACTTCATCAGAGAGTGGATCAATGAAATGGTTATTTATTATGCCATGGTAAGAAGGGTAGAGTCCTGTGGCAATAGAGTAATGGTTAGGGAAAATTAATGATGGGAAAACTGGTATCAAACCTTTTTCAGCTTATGTTACATTTTCAATCAAATGACCAATATTATGTGAAAAGGTTTTGAATTGGTAACCAAATCTAAACCCATTAGAGGAAATGAATACCATTACAAGGTGTTTAAGCTTTGTGAGAGGACATGCTAACGAAACAGTGAGAGTAGAATTGGATGTTGATGTTTCTGGTTTTGTTGTTTTTCGGTGAGGGAGAGGAGAAGAAGATAAAGGCAAAGGGAAAAGCTGATGGGAGATAAATACATGTGATGAGGATGAGAGGGATGAAGAGAAGTTTGTGGGATGATGGTGATGATAATGAAGAAGAGAAGAAATGTTGTTGATGAAAAAAATGAGGATCTTGTTGTTCATCTTCATGGTCATTGGTTGGAATTTGTGTTGGTTTTCTTGAAGACAATGCTGAAGACAAAGGATCATAACCAAAACCATCCATGTTGAATGAAGTCTATGATGTAAGGTTTTTTTTATTCTTAATCTTATTGTTTAATCAAATTTTTGATGATCATGGAAAGAGAATTGGAGAGTAAAAGAGGAATTAATATGGTTAGGTGGAAAAGATAGGAGCTTTGAGTGAGATTCAAGCACTTGGGAGATGGTGGGTTGTGGTTGAAGTTGGAGGAGGAGAATTTGTGTAAGACTGCAAAGCTTGAAAGGTGGCTGGTTAGTGGGTGGGATCATTATACGAGATAATTATAAGGGAAATTGTTAAAGAGTGGTTTGTTAAAGAATTCAAACTAAAAAACAACACATGATTCTATAGTGATTTCCCTTATATACTCTATGAAACAATAGAGAGTGGAAAATTGGAACAGAAAGAGTGGATGATGGTTTTTGTGATCATGGCAACCGCAATAGTCGAATGCCTCCTCACAAACCCTTAGAATAGAAAGAGTGGATGATGGTTTTGTGTTCATAATTGTTTTTTACGGTAAAGTTTGATCACGAGGTAGATCAGAATAAAGTGGTAGAAGTTGGTTAATGGATGATCTTTGATCATTATCATGCTTTGGCTCAATCAGAATATTAATAGGCTTGAATCATTCGTACTATGAGAAGAATTTCCTTTTTCCTATTGGCTCAATCATGAGTAAACCTGTAAACCTAGACGTAGATACTAAGATGGTGGGGTGTGGTAAATTTGCAAGGGTTTATGTGGAGATTTATTTGGATAAACTAGTTGTGGTCAAGGTTTATGTTCAAGGACATCAACATAAGGTAGAATATGATGTCATTTTCTAGAACTGAGGTCGTTATGGAAAATGAGGAAGAATTGATTTGGGAGAGGAATAACACAATCATTATAGTCAATGATTACACACCAAACGTGTATGCGATCAAACACCATGAATATAGTAAAAATTACTACCTGAAAAGTTAATGAGTACGATATAATAGAAGTGTGGGCTGCTAAAAATGATTACCGACCGAGAAGTCCATCACTCTATCAAATCAAATACAGTGGATAAGTTGGTAAGTTATTGTTGAATCAATATTCTGATAAATAGGTAAATCATTAGATCCATTAGTTTAGGCTTAATATCTCTTTTTATTGAACTTTCCTTTTTTAATTAGTTTTAGCTGTTAAGTTTGATTTCTATTTTTGACAGTTTTTCCCATTTAGGAAAGTTTTCATTTCTACTATTGTATATTCGAGAGTATAGGATAGAAATACCTATTTAGACGTAGACTAATTTGTCTTGAAACTTTGTCTTCTTTGTGTTCATAAGTATTCTTCCTTTTCTTCTTTTTGGTGATGTTGGTGTCTTCATCAAAACCGTGCCAAGGTTAGGAGCAAAGATCTTCTTCACAATCTCCTTTTTTTGATAATGACAAACCAATATCTTCTTGAACAGTGTAGTTTTCTGAGAGCAACATACTTTGAGATATGTTGAGATGACGTGAGTATGCTCTCCCTATTTTGTATGTTCCCCTTTCATTTAGAGTTATGAGCTTGAAAGAAATTTGACAGAAAATACACTTCTCCTAACTTTTCTATCCCTTTTGACTTCATCAAAAAGAAGAAAAGCCAAGAGTTTCCAGCACAATATATATATATATATATATACAACATACATATTCATATATAAGATATAAATCAAACATAGAAATGCATAACATAAAACAAAAGATGATCAAACATTTGTTCAGCAAACAGCAACAACAAAACAATATAATAGCAAATTTTGTCCAAAAGCCATGAAAATCCTAACAACAAAGATAATGTAAGACTCAGGCTCAGAGTTGTCTTCATCAATGTCCATGCTACTCATCTTATAAGAGAGACGATGAAGTTTAAACTAGATTTGTTGATTCTGAGCATCAATAGCATTCATCCGGTTAGTGATGTAGCCTTGAAGAGAGAAAAACTCATCCATAATCATCTGATTTGAAGGCATGGCATCAGATTAGGAAGATTGAGCATGAAACTCAGAAGGTTGAAGTTCAGGAGGGTTATGAGGGACAGGTTCTGACTGATCAATATGAGCAGTTGGTATATCAGTTATATGCTTATAGGTGTGCTCAGGAGTGAAAGAGAAGCCCATTTTGTGGATCACTTCCACATCAATGTGGCTTTCACGAAGATTAATAGAGACCTTGGTTTCACCAGCACTAGAAACACCGAAATGTTCAAGAATTTTGGTTATGAAGATTGCATAGAGCAAGGGGCTTTAAGATCCTCGAATAGTCCACATTTGTCTCATTATCATCTGAGCCCAATTGATTTTGATGTTATACTTCATAGCATACATCAATTGACGTTCTATGTCACTAATTTAAGAATGGTTTGAAAATTTAGGCAAAATGATATAGCTCAGAAAGTAAGGAAGCAAATGGTCCTCAAGTTTGAGATGTCCAGTAGATAGGATATCTCTATTCTTAACAGTCTCACCAAAGCCATGTTGCTTATGCATTTCTATTTCCCCTTTTGATATTCTACACAGAGGATAGTAAAAATCCTTTCGATCAGAGTTACACCATTCACAAACAAGGCCGAAACCCGTTGTGCTACCTTGAGTGGGTATGTTACAACACAATGAACTAAAAGTTTTTAAATACAAAACAATGTCTTTTCCTTTTACGTAGGAAGTAAGAAGGTTTTTCTGGAAGTTCAAGTTGCAGTAAAATACTCTAACAAGTTCAAGATAAATATCATTTGATTCACAACAAAAATTGTAACGGTTTTGTTGCCATAAAAGATAAGGGAAAAGAAAATCTTCGAACTCAAGGTTCCCGACATTACCAAATTTTGGAGTAAATATGGTTCGTCCATGGAAGTGTTCTTCGAAGACTTTGCGTTGATCATCGTTTGCGAGAAGTCTTGCTAAATCCAGAGGGTTAGACTCAAATGATAAAGCCCCTTGCTTCTTTTGAGTCACGTTAGTGTGTTACTTCTTTGTTCTTGAAGAAGATGCCATGGATTGAGTTTTTGAAGTCTTTAGGTTTTTGGGTTAGGGAGATTTGGGTTTTTTGATTTGGTCTACTAATCATGAAAATGATGGTATAGACGTGTTTAGAATTGAAAATGTGATATGAATGGACACAAAAATCACTCAAAATGAATGAAAAATGAAGATTTTAGAGATTTGAGAGTGTTTACACGAGTGAGAGAGAAGGAGGAAGAAGATGAGTTTGAAAAAATGCAGAAAAACATATATATCTGCACAGAGTAATCAGTTACTCACTTTTGAAGGAAAATGCACCAACGGTGATGGTGAGAAAGAAGAACTCGGATATGGCTTCGATGACATCAGATCAGGTGACATCGAAGAAGAAGCAGCAATAACATTGGCAGATATTGCATTAGAAATAGCTTTGGACTTGTTTTTCTCAAGACAAGATTCAAATGTCAACAAAAATGATTCCAAGTCATGTAGCATCGGCAAATCAACTTGACTCTCAATTGAAGTTATAACCGGTTGAAATTCTTCATTAAGACCATCAAGAACATAATTGATGTGTTCAGAGGGGAAATAGGAGCACCAATGAACACAAGAGCATCGAGTGTGTACAACCGACAACACGAGGCTGAAGCTTCTTTGATCAGTTCTAATCACAAAATGTCTTCCCATCAAATAGTTTTCCATTTCTGCACAGATTGCACCAGAGCCATGAGCTCTCTCTCATATACGGATTTCAATTGGGCTCTGTTTGATAACCCTTTACTCCAAAAAGCCAATGGCCTCCCTTCGTGCATCAATACTGCCCCAGGACCTTTACTAGATGCATCAGTCTCCAGAATAAATGTTTTAGAAAAATTGGGCACTGCAAGGACGGGTAAGTTGATCATAGCATTCTTCAAGGTTTGGAAAGCTAAGGTGGCAGCCTCATTCCATTCAAAACTGCTCTTCTTCAGCAACTCAGTCAAGGGTTTGGCTATTTTTCCATATCCTTGTACAAATCTTCTATAGTAGCCTGTTAGTCCTAGGAATCCTCTCAATCCCTTCACATCCTTAGGAATAGGCCAAGTCACCATGGTTTTCACCTTAGATGGGTCTGTTGCTACCTCAGAATCAGAGATGATGTGGCCTAGATACTCCAAACTGTTTTGAGCAAAGCTACACTTCTTCTTATTGACCTTTAGGGAGTTTGTTCTCAAAACTTCCAATACCTCCCTGAGATGACTTTCATGAGACTCTGCATTTTGGCTATAAACCAAGATGTCATAAAAAAACCAAGGTTTAATTTCCTTAAGAAGGGTCTTAATACCTCATTCATTAGGGCTTGAAAGGTGGACGGAGCATTGGTCATACCAAAGGGCATGGCCACAAATTCGTAGTGCCCTTCATGGGTCCTGAATGATGTTTTGTCAATATCAGAGTTCATTCGAATTTGGTGGTACCCTGCCTTCAAATCCAACTTAGTAAAAACAGCGGCTCCCCCAATTTCATCTAACAGTTCCTCTATAACTGGGATGGGGAATTTGTTGGGTACGGTCACCTTATTTAAAGCCTTATAATCAACACGAAATCTCCAACCCTCATCCTTTTTCTTGACTAGAATAATGGGGCTGGAATATGGGCTTACGCTCTGCCTTACGACCCCTGCTTCCAACATTTCACCTACTAGTCTTTCTATCTCAGTTTTTTGGTAATGAGGATATATGTATGGTCTGAGATTAGGGGTTGTAGCTCCTTCAATTAGGTGTATAACATGATCCTGCTTCTTGATGGGAGGTAGGCATTTAGGGTATGTAAACAAATCTTCAAATTCTGCCAATAATTTCACCAATGGTGTAGAGGAACCTCCTTGTACCCCCTTGATTGTTGGAATGAAGTTGGCATTGAACCATCACTCATTCCCCTTCCTTCTTCAGAATTCGCATTAATGCTCTATATGGAAGCTTTGTCTTAGCCAAAGGTGGACTCCCAAAGATGGTAATCATCTTTTCTCCTTGCTTAGCTTGAAGTTCCAGTTTTCCAAAATCAACTTTGATTTCCCCCAATCCTGCCAACCAGTCTAGGCCTAAGACCATATCTTGGATCCCCTGCAAGTCTTGCATTTGAAACTTCAACTGAGCATATTTCCCTCTGCATTTCACCTTGTGACCATCTCCCACCTCCACACAATAAGGAATTGTGTCCACTATGGCAAATTTTCTCTTATCTACCAACTCAGTGGCTGTGAAGTTGTGGGAAACTCCACAATCTATCAAAATAACCACTGATTCCCCCTCTACCATCCCTTCTACCTTCCAAGACTTTGTAGTAGTGAACCCTGACATTGAACACAATAATAAATGCAGTGATTTGAAAGACTGCAAACTATCTTCTTGACTCTACAACTCTTCTTCTTCATCTTCTTCCATAAGGATCAGCCTGAATTGTCTATTCTTGCATCGATGATCCTTGTTATAAGGCTCATCACATCGAAAACATAAACCTTTCTTCCTCCGTTGTTCAGCATTTGATAATTGTTTAAACTCCCCTCCCCTGGTTCTGTTCCCCTCTTCCCCTTGGTGCAGTTTACCTCCCCTGCTGATTTCATTGCTATTGGCACTCTCAACCTTCCTATCCATATTAGTTTTGGACTCAACTATTACTGTTCTGGAATAGGGCCCTTGCCTATAGCTTCTTGGGGTTCTGGAGTTAGAAACATAGTTGTTCCTCTTACTGAGCATCATATTTTTCTGCTCAATCAACAATACTTTCTGAATAATTTTAGAAAGGGAACCTAATTCATATAGTTGTATCTCAGCTTGGAGTTCCTCTTTAAGGCCATTCAGGAAGATGCCACGCACAAACTCTTGGTCTATTGACCTCATTGCTCCTGCATACTTTTCAAAGTCTTCAATGTATTCCTCCATTGCACCTGTTTGTTTGAGAGACAGTAGTTGCTCAAAGGGATTTTGGATCATAGATGGTTGGAACCTCCTTACCACCGCAATCTTAAACCCTTCCCAATTCGGTTTAGGGTTACACTTCTCCCACCAATGATACCAACTCAATGCTTTGCCTTCTAGAGCCATAATTGTGGCTTGCATTTTCTCTGCTCCTGTTACCTCCTTTAACGAAAAATATCGTTCCAACCTATATGTCCACCCAAATGCATCATCTCCTGCGAAAATTGGTATTTCCAACTTCCTCCACTTTTCTTTGCGCCCTAATTCTTCTCCTCTTCCCTCTGTACTTCCCATTCCTTCGTGCAAGGGGCTTTCAGAATTTAGATTTTGGCCAGCCCTAGCCAACAATTCAGCAATTTGTTCCTCGTGCTTCTTTGCTAAAGCTTCTGCGAACTCTAACCGACTTAGCATCTCCTCTCTTTCATGCTCCCTTTCTTCCGCCAATCTCGCCATACTCCTCGTCTTCATATGCAGCTTCAAGGAATCGTGGAAAAAAAATCCAGGGCATCAAAAACGGTGCTCTGATACTAGTGTTAGAACTAGTGCTGAATTAAAGAGAATTGAGGAAGAAATTACACGAATTCAATGAATTACTCGGATCAGGAAACCCTAAATCCGGTATTTTATTCGAAATTGAGAGAATTGTGAGTTGAGAGAAAAAGGAAATGAAAGATTACAAGGTTCCTAACTGATTTCGAGAAATCAATTCTTTAACTACTTGCACCTTCTAAAAAACTACTTCTCCTATTGCTTATTCCTCTATTTATAACTTCTTAAGTAACTACCCAATTCAAAAAGTAGTTATTTCCCGCCCTTTGCTTATTTATTTCCCACCCCCTGTTTGTGCCTCCGTGTGTACACTTTAGTAATAGTAGGTTTTGGCCTACTTCTAACAGTGTACAACCGACAACACAAGGTTGAAGGCTTTCCAATAAGGAGTTTAGAATCCATGAAAATATTGCCTGATCCTGTTCCTCCCACCGTAAGTACGCAGAATTAATATGGTTGATGAGACGATCATCGTCGGAGAGGAACCAATGAGGAATATCAGTTCCAAGCACAAATCGATTACCGCGAGTCGATGTGAGCGTTGCAATCATAAAATGCCTCCACACAAGGAAGTATGTTCCGTGAGTTTCATCGCCAGCGATGGAAGAACCAGTGGCGACAACACGACTTGTAGTGGAGAAGAAGTCAGTGGTGATGTAGGTGGTGAGACGCCAAGAATGGTTGGAGGATCCATAGATGACAATGATACCATATGAGAAGATCGAGAAATTGAAGAGGAGAAAGGGAATTAGGTCAAAAAGAAAAAAGAAAAAGAGAGAAGAAGAAGAAAGTGTAACTGCTATTTTATTGAAAGTGAAAATTAGTTACAACAAAAAGAGGCAAAAGTGTATTTATAGGTTACATTGAAAGCTTAAACACAGAAGCATTACCTTGCCAAACTTACTAAACCGAAAATACAAAGGATAAAAGAGAATACATTTTTAACTCAGCTAGTGTACAATAAATCTATTCTCTAATATAGCTTAGTGACAATCAGATGGCAGTTCCAGTTCAGGATAGAAAAAATGTAAAAATCAGAGAGAAAAATAAGTTGCAAATTTAGAACAGGATAAAATAACTCCACACCATTTCATTAGCTTAAATTTATGTAGTTGCATCAAACAAATAGTCGATTTATTAGCTTATATTTACATTTCCAGTTTACTAGTTTCTTCTTTTCTAGTTATTACATCTTCAAAGAGCAGAGACAGAAAAGAACATAGATATACACAAAGATGAAAAGAATGCAGTATATTCAATGAATTAATAGATGAAAAGTAAAAGCACAAAAGCAGTTCAAATTACACGTGCACAATCACCAGAATCACATATCAACACTGCTGTATCTTCTCTTATATGGCTAGCTAACTCAGGTTGAAGCTCAAGATATTCTCTCCTGACAAATGATGCAGCTTCAGTTGCAAGGTCAGCTTCAACTAATGCAATACAGCACCCTCGAAAGCCAGCACCGCTGAACCGTGCTCCCAATACACCGGGAGCCCTCAGAAGGATCTCGTACAGTTGAATCAGAGGTTCAGAACCTTGGCAGAAACATCATTTCACATGATCATCAATGGTTAGTTATTGGTAGACACCAAATTATGTAAAAATTACATGAATGCAAGTTTCATCTGTTTTCTGTTGTATAAAATGTACAAGTTGTAACTTTTAAATGCTAAAACCAAAATGAAACTATATTATCTGTCATAACAAACATCTCAAGTTTTGGGTATAGTTAGATTCAAAGGGCAGTCTGATACTATAAAGGTATATAGTAACTAGTAACTCGAACCATGCTGATTAAGAACTATACCCCGAAGTATGCAAAGCTGCAATTAGAGTGCACAAACTCAATGGTAAAGTGAACTTGAGTAACATGCAGTGGTTGAAGACATTTTTAACAGCATGACTCCACTTATGAAGCAATTAACTTACTCTACACATGCAAATATACATCAGCAACTAGCTATATGAATGTCATCTAAGCTCGCCATTGAGCTTAGATCACTTTATGATCACTGATAAATACCTCCACCCCACCTTCATTACATATTAAAAATGGCAAAAGTGTTTAATTCAGGTTGCAAAACATTTTAGAAGAAAATCAAGTCAAGAACAGTCAATTGTAATAGTCTCAGATTGTTCATCGAATGATGAGCAGTAGATATCGAAAAGTGAAAAACTGAATAAGAAACATGTATCCATTCCTGTAATTGGTTTCCAGTATTGCAAGTCACTTTCATCTTGGAGGGGTAAAAAAGATGGAATTTCAGAATATTCTAAAATTGAATTTTGGGGTTTAGGCTGTACCACATTCATAATTTTGAATAGAACTCAGACCAGAAGCTGCAATGAGAACTCCAAAGTCTTTAAACTTGCCCAATGCCCATGCCTCAATTCCTGGGTTAAATAAAGATTAAATAAATGACATTAAAACACAAAATAGAAATGACTATGAGCAGGACACAAACTTAACTCATAATTGAGAGATCAATAAAAATGATTCAACAAATTGTACCTTTCTTAACACGCATATTCTCGGAGAAGTAATGCTCTGCTCTTTTTGCTAGATTGGATTCTAATTTGCACTGCACAAACAAAATGTAGGACTGCTTGGTTATGCTAAAATCATAACTGAAATTCAAATTATACATATGACACAAAAGAAGGTGGGATTGAACACTGGTAAATCACCTGGAACAAGTGATATATAGCAGATTAACTTAATTGACTAGCATATAAGGAAAGTATTGCCATGGATAACATAATCATTTTTCACTAGTGTAATCGGCATTTTGAACATTAAAAAAATGCAAGATTTGAAAGTGCAGAGTGACATTGCCTATATCTAGTACACTTTGTGGTTGCTGGAAATTTTATTGTATCTATACAACCAAAAAATGAGCTACTCTGAAAGAACTTCAAGTGCCATCATCACTTCTTTTACCTAGCAAATCAAGTAAAGCCCTATTCCTCTTTATCATTGTTCAGGAAATCACATTTGCTCTTCATTAGACATTGAAATATATGATTCTCAATCTCATCCTACCTCATTTGAGAAAGCTTCAGAGGCTGAGTAATTAAATCTTTATGTGGCAGACAGTTTACGAGCCAAGAGCTCAGACTCAGAATTCGAGAAGAATCTTTATTATGAAACTGATATATACCAATTCAATTTGTTTATATGGTTTACAGCTTTACGAGTCTCGGTTTATTATTCAAGGCTTTCTGGAACTAAAGTAACTTTGCATAACATTGCATGATTGAAGAACTTTGATATCTTATTGCATCAAAAGAAAGCTGATTAAGTACATTCCTTAGTTTTCTTTAGTTATATAATACTCAAAATTGCATTCCTAGAACAAAGAAAACTTTTTATTTAGCTATATGTTTCATGTTTATTGAACACGCAAGCCTGCACAAAAGAGAACATCAAGAAGACAATAGTTGCAAACTATATCATACATATTAGCCAGGAAAGGAAAATTCTGTATAATACTGGTTTTAGCATAGCAATTATTAGTATACCTTGTGAGCCTCATAAACTTCTGGGACAACTGCTTAATGGAAAAGACAAAGAATAACTTGGATCAGTTAGTGATATGATAAAAGATATAACCAAGCTTAAACGTGAGAAGTCAAGATACTGGCCATTAGATAGGATGGGCTCAGCTTCATAATTTCCAGATGCCCTGCAGAATATAAAGAAATAATTTTTATGGCATCATAGACAGAAATTGAAGGCTCATTTGGTAGCTAGGATAAAGAGACGGGATCAAGCTGTTAACGAATATAGCAGGAATAATTTTTATGGCATCTTAATAAGTACTTTGTTAGTTGTTAACCAATATACACTCATTAGTAAAACTCTACTAAAGCAATTTGAAAAAAATAACTTACTCCAACAGAATTCGCGCAGCCTCTTGACACTCTACAACTCGCCTATTATATCCAGGGTTGCTAGTCAAAGCTTGCTTTAACCCTGAAAGTGCCAACAATATTTTTGTTTCTTTGGGTTGCCCACTCTCTGCATACTGTTTCTCCTTTGGTAGGTGTATAAGCTTGTAATCTTTGGTCTGCATATCCCAAATTAACTCATGAAACAGAGTAATGATAATGATGAAAATGACAACAGTGTTGTGTACATATAAAATGTATTTACTATATTTCAAAGGGTTTTATATCATTTATCTGACATTTGGAATTCAAAGAAAGTGATTCAACCAAAGAAGCCACAAGTGTAAGAACGAAGAAAGAATGAGAAGAATCAATCCCATATGCTCATATGCTATGATCGAGTATGATTACAAGATAGATTCAAACAATGTCATCACGTGACTAATACCAAACTAATGTAAAACAAAATCAAGAGGAAACTAGTTAATTTATACCGTAAGCGATATCCAATACATCCTTATCCAAATGCAAAAGAAAGACACTTTTATCATCATATTTGATTGAAGCGTGTATTAAAAAGCAATGTCAGAGTAAAAAAGAACTAGCTCAAGTTTGTGGAACAAGGAATTATTCATATATGTCAATAACAACATATAATACAAATCAGTGGTAGAATTGAAAATGTTTTGATTGATAAATGTAGTTCCCTATAGCATTTATCAAGTTCTTTTCTCTCCCAATTTTCCTTGCTTAGGGGGTGAGGAACATAGATAGATGAATATGTAAACATTGTCACTGAAGATTTAGACAAACGATATTGATTGCAACTGAGTGACAAAAGGCAATGTGATCAAGTTTTGCCACTGAAGATTCACACAGATGATATGATTCTGCAAATGACAGATATGCTTTTAACAAATAAAAAAATACATTTAGAACATGCAACAAGACATTAATCCAAATGTTACCTTGCAATTCATGGACATCAAACAACCATGGCTTGAAAGTAACATGGCTGACTGGTCCATTATGCCATTTTTCAGACCCAAATATTCATTCTCAATCAACCTATAATAAGAAAAGTAACATTTAGTAACTCTGATATGATATCACTATAAATTTAAGAAAATAACTCAGTAGCATATCTTAATCACAGTGACCGAAAGGGTGAGGGTCTAGGCCTTTTTAATTTATGGTGGCAACTTAACTCCCAAACTTTGATGATAACATATTTTAGAAGCATTTGCTACTTACCCAGCAGACTACTATGAGTACTACCTAGAATAAAGAGGTGTAACAGAAATGTAAGTGGTGTTTGAAAATAATATTGCTCTTTCCCAATAAACAAATAACCATTCAAACATGTGTCCATGGTTGAAGAAGATTGCATTGCCACTGTCTCCTAGTACATGGATAAACATACCTATCATATTCAACATTTTCTATGGGAGACATGTTTATATTATTTGCATGTTCCAAGGCCAACAGATAAGCTACTCCAACCTGTCAAACAATGAAAGTTGTAATCCTCCCAAAAATATCAGAAAAAATGAACACTTGCCAAAACACCAGCCATGAGGGATCTCATGGTTTTTCCGAAACGTGGAGCCTATAAGCGTAAAATAATTGAGATTAGGGTCAAAATAATGGATTAAAGGGCACCCCAATGGACAAGATATGTACGTAGTCTTACCCTGCAAATGAAGAGAGATACTGTTTCCAGGATTTGAACCTATGACCTCCAAGTCACAAGACAACCAACCTTATGGTTGCTCCGAGGCTCGCATGATGGATATTAACATTATATAGATAAAGAGATAATATATTTTTGAAACTAGTTGTAATTACTAATTAGGGTATTTATTAGTCATTCAGAGTTAATGGGAAGAAAGATAAACCCGAGGGAGCAATCTTAGTCATCGATACCATTTTTTCCTTTGTGTATCCATGTGCACCGCTAACCCTACCTTATGAGATTAAGGTTTGGTTATTGTTGTTGTTGTTTTATGTATCCATGTCCTATATAGTTCCTACTGATAGCAGGATTAATATTGTTGATGAAATAATGATTTTTTCAATAAACTGAAAAATAAATCTTGCTTAAGAACCTAAATTAGCTCTATGCTCTTGTCATGAACTTCATTTCAATTACCATTGTAAGGCCCATTGAATCACACTTTTAATAATTTTAAGGACCAGAGAAAGAGAAAGTAGGCAGGAGAAATTGCTATCTTACTGCAGCAGAGGAGCTTAAGCCTGAACTGTCCAGATCATCAGAACCGCGTATGTATCCTATGATACCCTGTAAACATTTTGAAGAGGATGGGTGGTATACATTACAAAATAATGGAAATAACTTTTATGCAGTGACTTATAGTACAAGAAAACTAAAATAAACCACAAATAGTTTCTTATATTCCGGCCATAAGGCCGGCGAAAAGATGTTCAAAATTGCACCCCCTTATGACACTTAATTGAGAACCACTGCCAGGATCGAGCTGACAAACCAGTCATTGTTTACTTTCAAGAAACAGTATTGCTTGCATGAACAGAAACAGTATGCTTGCATGAACAGAAATAAGCAACCACCAAATCCATTAAAGAAAATTTCCATTACATCCAACCCACCTAATCAATGATCAAGAATCATTTACAAATCCTCTCCATTTGTTCTTCTCTTAGACTTTGCTGATATCTAAGTGTCTTTATTTAGTGCTTGCTTATGCGTGGCAAATAAACCAACCAGTCTCTCGATTTCAGTCCATTTCTGATTACCATAAATCTTGGTAATCCTGTGGTTATTCTCAAGCTATTTACTCTCTTTTGTATAGTTAAGTTGGCCTCTATGCTAAGTGATCATTGAAACAACTTTTCAGTTTTATGATACATTCACATGCCATCATTCAAATAAGAAAAGGTACAACCTCACCATAAAGTGAAAATTATGTTCACCAAATTAACCTTAAGCTTTTTAGACTTATGCTGAAAACAAGTCATAGAAGATGAATACAATACTCAGTGAAATAACCATATTAATCACCTCAAAAGAAGTTAAGGATCATATCTTCCTGGCATATGCAAGCATACATAGCTGAATTGATTGTAAATTCTAAGTGATAAGGAATATTTCTAATTTTAATCACAGGAACAAGTAATCATGAAAAGGACTACGATCTAAGTTTAATTTGCTGATTGTTCCACAAAACACTCATATGGAAGTTGACAACAACCTGTTGCTATAAGGTTTACTACAATAATATCATAATATAGAATGGATGGATCCTTTTCTGAAAAAATGTACAGAAGACGGAGCTTAGGCGCCAGCATGCCTCTTAAACAATAATTCAGGCCTATGTAAACTACACTGCAGAGTCTAGATATTAAATTGAAAACTATTGTCATATCCTATCATTCTCATATTCAAAGTGAAAAGTACAAATTGAACTAGAATATCGTAGAGAGATGCTATTCTTCTGATGTATGTATAACAAAAGCTTAGCATAATCAAGTGATGACAGAAAGGTGAAGCTTCATGGCATTATCTCTTACCTTAGAAAGATTGTTTCCCTTGCTCTGTAATGCATACACGGCTCCTCTAGCATAACTCCCCCAGCAACATTGTTCTTTTAGCTCAGAAGAATCCTTTGTGCCGTTCTCTTTTTTTAACAGAGTGGTTTGCCTTGGCTTTTGAATCTCATCAACTCTATCAAATATCAATACTTTATAACTCAAGTTCAGCAAATTACATAATTCTATTTAGTAAGTTCAAGATAATAACATTATGCAATGAAAAGGAGAATAGCCAAAGATCAGAATGACAGTTAATATGTCAACAAGTAATTAGCTCAACAGGGAAAACAGCAAGCCTTATGATCAATTACCACAAACCTGAACTCAACTTCTCCTTTAAACTGTCCTGAACGAATTACAACCTATAAGAAAATTCACATGGAATCATTCATTTAACAAATAAAAGCATCGTGAATAATAACGATAATGTTTCCATTACTAGTTGAACAAAGGAAATGCCCAGATGTTTTCTCAATGTTTTTTCAAGATTGTATATCGAGAAAATTATCGAGTTTACCTGACTACTACCAGAAGGGGTAAACCCAAGAAGTATTCCTCTATTGATTGTCATTGCAGCAACAGACCCGCCCTTCAAATACCAAAGGAAAGTGCAAGAGGACTCATTTGAATTTCAAATAGAATTTGTGAGAACATTGCTCAATAATCGAACAGGTTAAAATTATTTGCCTGGCCATAGTGTTCTAGTGCATATTGCTTAGTCACAAGTATCCTATAAAACTTGCTGAAGATGAATAATGAGTTTCATTTGCACCAATACAACATACAGATATATTAAAGTACCTGATGATCAATGTGTGCCCCCAAAGGACAAATACGATAGGGGGATACTACTACTTGAACTTCCTCTTTATTCACCCTTGCCATTTCAGAAACTATTTCTCTGATTTCGTTTAGCTGCAGTTTACATATGGATTAATCACCAATGCTTAAGAGAGTTGAATGAATGAAATGTTAAGTTTTTAATTATTTCCACCTCCATCACAATAGTTGACTAAATTTTGGTGAGAGCCTTATGCACTGGGTTGCCCTTTTTTATGTCCTTTTATACATTTTTTTAAATTACAGGAACTAAATAGCAAGTGATAGTGGCAACACAAATGCACCAATGCAAATTACTGCATTGTAGAGCAAGCTAAATGCAAGAAATGATAGTGGCAGTTACCAATCTCCTACTCTGCTAAAGTGGTGTAAGGAGGAATTAAGTAAGCTAATGCAATAAATAAGTAAAGTATGTGTAGTATGTGTAGTGGCAGAGTAACCAATGCCAGATTAAATCTAAAACACAAGATACATTCTCTCATCCATATTGCCATACATGGTACATGGTACCGGTACAGCAAATTTTGAAAAAATAGTTTCCATAGTGGTTTCAGGAACTTCGAAAACCTTGACGCTTCAAACAATTGCGGGCATTTGTGTTCAATGCGGTCACAATTGCGGCTCTTACACGGTTTTGGCCACTTGACATATTGGTGTGTAGCGCTCACAAACCCAGATTTAAAACCTTGGGTCCCATTGGGCGGTTCTATGCTATTCATTGGCTGTTACATTATTATTATTACAAGACTTCACCACAGAAATCGATATGTAGCTAAACGAGAGAACAATGTAACTATTTCACATCAACAAACAACTCCAAATAGAAACACAACATTATCACTATGGGTGGAAATACGTCAGACTTAACGTGGCCTATTTGACTGTTTAATATTTTTTTGCAGGCCTAGCCTATTTTTAAAAACACATTATAATATAAGATATTTAAATAGGTTAATAGGCCTTTAAATAAGCTAATAAGTCAACCTTAAAATTCACAAATATAAGACCAATGTCGAATTGCCTATTCATTAAAAAGGCTGGTGTGACTTCAGCCTTTCGGGTACTAAGGTCATGATAGGCAGCCTAAACTGTTTCCACTCACGATTTATGTTTAGTATAGTGAATTAAGCAATTATGTAAGGTATGGAGATAAGAATGAAGGAAAGTTTAGAGATCAGAGTGAGAAAAACGTATATATGTAAGTACCTCTGCTTCAGAGGGCCAACACTTCCCAGCCATATTGGAAGAATGAAGGAACGTAATATGAAGAATGGATGAGGATGAGAATAAGGATGAAAAATAGTTGAAAGTTGAAAGTGAAAGGTAGATTTGGATGGTACACAACCAAAAATAGATCTGATAATAGTAACATATTCACAAAGGACAAAAGATAATGTATCACTCTCACTTTATCATTTACCATTTAAGTAAGTAACAAATGAACCATGAATAACATATTCACCATGCAATTTGGGACAGTCCATACTCTATAGATAATATATACAAATCAATAGTATAATATATATGTTGGGTAAAAGTTTATATATAATTATTATATTATTCAACATCCATTTGAATTATTTTTCTTTTTTCTTTTAAAGGGTTAATGATAATTAAATATAAATATATATATATATATGATACACTAACCGTATATATGATTAAATATAAAATTCATACTCTATCAATAATAATGTATTTGGTTGGGCAACTTATAAGAGGATCAGCCAAAAATAGATAATGGTAACTTATAAAGTATTTGGTGATTTATGATTCATTTATTTAATTTAAAAACTATAGAATTGTTTGAAGAACAGTGAATTAGAAAAATGTTATATATACATGATACATCTAATAATAAAAGAGTCTTAAAATTTAGTTAATGATAACAATGTGACACATGTTAGTTTTACTTACGTAGAAAGTAGTGCGTCATTTTTATAAGATGATAAGAATTTTTAGGCTAAATTAACAGGAGGGTAACATTACTCAAAGATTATTTCCAATTTGTGGAATGTTATTCTAAGAAAAGTGTCTAATTCTATAATTTCTAGTAATCAGTATGCTTTCATTTGAGGGAAACTCTTTTTGGAGTTTTGTTTTTGAATGAGGTTGTGAGTTGTACAATGAAGTTAAGATTAAATTTTAGATGTAATGTTAATTGTATTTAAATTCAGATTGATCTAAAAATAAAATTGAAAATCGATAAAATATAGACCAAAATCGTAAAAACTAAATGTATTTGGATTTTGTTGGATTTGTTTTTTAAAGGTCGGTCGATCTAGTTTGATTTTTAGTTTCACCTCTTTGATCTAGACCAAATTGAAAGAGTATATAAAATTTAAGTGAATAACACTTTTAAATGTTTTCGAGAATTAATAAGTATTAAATCCAAAATTATGTCTCTCTTTTGCCACTCTCTCCTCGGTGTTGGGTATGTCATCTGTATTCATTCTTCAATTCTTTTCTCTGAAATTAGCTTGTTAGTATTTCTATAATTTTCATTCTTCAATCTTTTGTCTTTATTCTTCACTTCTTCAATTTAATCTTTTATACTTTTAAAAATAAAAATAAAAAAATATAAGATTGGAATAAAAAACGGGACTTTTATGCCAATTACGCCCTCTATTACATCTTCCAACACCCATTATATGGTGGCAGAACATTTAAAGCCAGAATATACCAGTGATTATTAATGATGTTTTTTTCCTTTGGTGTCAAAATATTTTGACTCTTTTATAATAACTATGTTAAAAGTCGCACGTGGGTTATATGAATCATTCATTGTAAACAACTTTATACTAACTTATTAAACTCTATTTATATGTAGTAGTATGCTGAATACCAATTACCTAATTAGCTAATTGAATCAAATTATTATTAACCAATCACTATCTACTAGTTTTGATGCGTTGATAATTTGCATTTTGTTTAGAGAAAAACTTGACAGTAACATGATATAGCCCTTTTAGTACCTATATTTATTTCCCGTTTGAAGATAAAGATAAGGTATTGGAGCAGTTGTTTTGTTTTTGTTTTGATAACATATTAAGTTAAATTGACTTTGGCTTTGGTGCAGATGGTATTTGCAGCCACTCTAATAGTGGAATTGGTGACATAAAACTCGATGTTCAGGGAGTTGGATAGTGAAGGAATCACAGAGGCTGGTGCAATGTGATTGGTGATGTGATTTTGGTGCAATGTGTTTGGGTTTTGTGAGAAGTTTGATGTTACATTTATGTTTATGAATTTGCTCTTTCTTTTTAATCATTTATGGTAATGTTTATGTGTTTGTCATCCACTCTTGAAGGATGAAAATAACAAAACTTGTGAAAGAAAAGGTGGTGGTGAGAGTTGACTCCAAGAAATCTACTAATGAACCTGGTATTGTGAGGGAAGATGCCTTGAACAAAGAAGAAGCTTCTAGGCTTGACAACAAAAGGAAATATGCATCTGAGTCTGGCACTTATGATTTCATTGCTAGAAATGAAAGTAACCAATAATCTTCTAGACAAAGATCTTTGACCTGGGGTCATTTTACAAAATGCAATGATCCACTTAAACCAAGAGCCGAAGTAATTGGTGTGAGAAAACATATGCATGTGATTCACTAATGGGTTGGAAGGCTTGTATGATACAATAAGCAAAATTAAGAGTACACTTAGATATGTTTGTGCATCTCCTAGTCGATCAGATAAGTTTAAAATTTGCATCAAATGAACTAGGATACAAAATGAGTGTTTTGTGCACTTGGATGTTCCTACAAGGTGGAAATCCGTCTATGTTATGCTTGAAAGTGCATTAAAATTTCAAAAAGGTTTTATGAGACTAGGTAAGAGAGATGCTGATTTTGTTTTTGATGCAAGTTGGTGTCCCAAAGAATGATGATTGGGATAATGCTTGTTACTTAAGTTCCAACAAAACACCTCAACTCTCATCACATTTTGTGGTGTTGTTTAGACTAGTACATTATAATGGATTGCAAGTTTTTTTTATGGAACAAGAACTCAAGAAGTGAGTTTCTCCAATTGATTGCTCTATCTATCACCAAGGGAGAGGTGAGGGGAGTAATAATGGGATAAGTTGTAGGAATCATCATTGACGAAAATAGATCAAGTGCAACAACCAAATCCATGCTTGTGTTGTACTTTCTTTTTATTCAACTCCTCTATTGTTTCTTAATTTTTGAACTATCAATAATTTCAAGTATTTTATAGTTTAATTTTTATCAATTGTGCCTTGAAAAAAATGGTATTTTGATAAGGAAGTTGTGTTTCTTTCTTTCGAAAGCAAAAATATTTTTTATGAAAAAAAGAAAAAGTACTCACTCTTATAAAATTTGTTAGCTGGGAGGAAAAAATACTTAAATTGAGTCCCCTTCCCATTTCAATATCATATCTATATTATTAAAAAATGAGAGGGGATATTGGTGTCTAAATATTTTCATGTGCATAAATTTGTTCGTGTTGTTAGAGCGAATTCTCACCCGCGATTTGGCCCGTGAAGTTGCTTCTCTTGACCTACGATAGGCATGACAACCATTTGTGTAGCTAAATGCCCTTTTGTCTCATGGAAGGGTCACCAATAGCTGCGAAGCCACTATCCCACACGATTGCACGCTATTGACTACTTAGATGTCAATTGGCTTTGAAGACCAAACAAATACAAACACCTTCTACCAACGAACGGAATGAAATACACCTAAAATACCAAAATGGTGTACTAAAATGGTATGATAGTGGGAGGTTGAGATGAGGACATTATTGTAAAAGAAGTGGATACATGAGGAGAAGAAATTTTGTCGTTGAAATGTATATGTAGGAGGTTGAGATAGGAGTAAGTTGCCAAAATTTTTGAGTTGATTAGTTGCTATTGCATATAGAGGGAAAGAATGGGAAGTGAGTTCCGCACTTTCTCATTTTTTTGCAGTTACCGCTAGAGTGTGTTTTATTTTAGGGTTTCATACACTACTCATATGTTTATATGAGGGAAGAAGAAGGATGAGTGAATTACACAAAACCCTAAAAATGATTTCCATATATTAAAAAATAAGGGCATAATTTGGCATGTGAAGTTGCTTCTCTTTGACTTGTGACCAGCGCGACAACCATTCGCACTACTACACGCCCTTCCATCACATGGAAAGGTCGACAACTACCGCGATGTCGTTATCCCAACATGATAGCGCGATATTGACTATGGAGATATCAAATGAATTTAAATGCCAAACAAATAACAATACCTTCCACAAACTAAGAGAGAAATAAACCAAAAAATACTATAATGGTATACTAAAATGACATGACAATGAGAGGTTGAGATGAAGTCATTGTTGTGAAAGAAGTGGGTAAGTGATAAGTGCCAAAAATATGTGAAAACCAATTTAATTCAACACTTTTAAAGTAAATTTTCATAATTTATTATATATGTTTTGTACACCTCTTTTCCAAACCTTTATGTGACTTTTTTGGAGAAAAAGAGAAGAAAATATGAAGTGGAAATTGAAGCTAAAAATGTGTCCAAGTCAAGTCAAGAAACAATGCACAAGTAAGCTTAAGCTATGTGTGGCAAGCTGTGTGCTTAGCCGTAACCATGACTCAACACACTTGGTCTTGGGTGGAATCATGAAGTCATCATGAAGTTGCTCAAGCAGACAGCTTAGCATGGGCAAAGGCACACCCAACATGAGGTAGTAAGCTGCTTGGCACATGCATGACACAAGCTCACACGGTCGGAATACAAGTCAAGTGCCCAGTCAGCAGCTTAGCGTGGCACCTTGACTACCAAGAGCAACACCAAGCACTTGGCCAGGTCAGGCAAGCACCAACCTAACTCAGCACCAAGCACCAAGCTGACCAAGACAACCTGCTGAAGCAAGCAGCTCAGCGGGTCCATGTAGGCGCCTAGCGCCTGGTCAGTCAATAAGTGGCTCAAGATGCCTTGACACCTAAGAAATGCTTAGCTCATTCATGACATCACATGAAGTAGCCATCCATAGCTTGATCAGAATAGCTCACCATAGTTGGACTAAAATAGTCCACAATAGCTTGGAGGAGTCATGCTGAAGGGTTTGGTCAAACTCATGTTGAAGGGTTAAGTGACCAAACTCATGTTGAAGGGTTTGGCCAGGCGCCTAACGCGTGGAAAGAATGGCTAAGCGGTTCCTAGAGCCAATAAATACCTTGCACTTCGCCAATTCATTCATTCATACTTTCATACTTCACAATACACATCTTTTTCTTCTTTGATTCTGAAATTCATGGAGCACCTTGGTTTCAAGCTAATTTAGGTAATTTTATTTTGTTTCTCTCCTAGAATTCAAGAGGAGAATGAAGTTGGCAAATGAGATGCAAAAACATGATTATGTAATCTCATTTGGAACAAAAAACATTTAATCCTTAGGTAGATGGCTAATGCTCCTAAATTGGTTTGGATTATGGTGAAACATTATTTCTTAACTTTCTTTGTAACATCTTCTGAATTCATTTTGTACAAGTTATTACTTCGGTTATTTTTTATTCTTTAAGAATTTCTTAATGCGATTTTAGTTTGATCACCTAAAACTTGATTTCAAGATCCAAAATGCTTTTTCTTAAAGTCTTGACATTGAACTAAAAAGTAGAACATACACCTTAGTTCATGTGTCATGTTCAACATTCTTTTTAAGCATCTTGTATTCAAGGCTAAGCAATGTTAATAGAGTCTGAAGTAGGATGTGCAAATCGACTCCGATGAGTGACAGTTAACTATTGTTTAGTGTATTATACAAGGTTTTAAAATCATCTTTTCTAGGCCAGGACACTAGGGGAAAACTAAAGAACTTGGTGTATGGAAATAACCAAGGTAAACACATGACTTGCATAAAGTTTTCAAAATAACTTTGTTAAGAAATTCTTCTATCATTCAAATTACTTTTCTCCTCAAAAATTTGTAAATAGTAATTTATCATTTCATTTACATTTATGCAACAACAAAATTATAAAAATCATCCAAAAAGTTGTTAATAATTATTTTTTATATACTATGCTTATATAATTTTCTTCTATTAGCCAATTCTCTATGGTTCAACATAACTCTATACTATACTACAATTGAATCTTGAAAGAGATGCAAGTGTAAAATATATTAAAGTGTTATCAATAAATTTTATTTATGAAAAAGAATTCCTAAAGGCATAAGTTCAAACCAATTCATGGTTTGCAACTTTGTGAATATGAACAACATATAAAAAGTTCAATTCAATCAATGAATTGTTACTTTTTGATAAAGAATGATGAATAAATAATCTAACATCTAACTTTTACATTTCTATCATTTAGTTTCTACAACTAACTCTTTCTTTTCTTTATTTACATTCGGTCATTTAAATTCTGCATCTGGTTACTAACTCTTTTATTTTTTCTTTATTTCCTTTCTATCATTTACTTTTCTTCACATACTAACATACTAACAATTTATTTATCGATTTCTTTTTATATTCTATATCAACCTTTCATAAGAAATAGTATGGTTAACTTAATAAAAAGATATCAACATTTCATGGTACGGTTAATTAAACCCGAATGTGAGTAAATATTAATAAAATAAAATCATCACTTACTCAACTTGCAAACCATCTGAAAATCTCTCTTAGACGTCGTTGCCGGAGAATTGCTTTTATAATAGAAATTATTATTATATCATTAATGATTGTGCATAAACATTTTCTTTTACTTTTTGTACAAATTAAATTTTAACTTATATAAAAATGTAAACTATAAAACTTTGAAATTTTTCTATTTCTTTACTTACTAATATTTTTCGGAAATAGACAGATTTATTTTTGTGCATGAATTGCAGGAACAAACCAATAGAATTTTCGCTTGATTTAGAGTTTGATAAAACTCTTAGGCAGAAAAATATAGCACGAAGGAAAGCCTATAAACACAAATCTATTTATGAAGAAGCTGGATCTTCATACTCTACAAATGGCCAACAACCAACAAATTGCTGACGGTTTGAGGGCAGAAAATCAACCCAGTGCAGGTGGATTTGTCAATTTTACACCAAGGAACATGATCTGTATATGCATGCCATCAAGCACACTAAGGCCTTCTAAGATGAAGTCTGTATTGGTACAACTGATGTATGTCAATCCATTTGTTGGCTTAGATCATGAAGATTCCTACAACCATCTAACCAAATGTTATTAATTGGTTAGAACTACTGAAATCTCTTAGGCAGAAGAATAGACCATTTTTCTAAGGCTCTTTCCTTTAACTCTCATTGGATAAGCCAAATAATGGTTTTTGGATCTTCCTCAACATTTCAAGAACAACTGGGACCTAGTGGAGGAGAAGTTCATGAGCAGATACTTTCCGCAAAGAAATGTTATGGATTTGAAGGCATCCATCTCAACTTTTGTGAAACCGACTGAGAAAGTCTTTGTGAATCCTGGACTAGATTTAAATCTATGCTAAGAAAATGTATGAATCATGGGTTCGATGTTCAAACCCAAATTCATATCATTATAAACGGATTACAGTAGCAATACAAGTGGATTTTAAATACAATTGTGGGAGGACAGTTGATGACAAAACCTCTGCATGAAGCTATTGACATCATTGAGTCAATGGCTTTGAATGATCAATGGAGCCCGCACCAAAGGTTAGGGCCAATAGATGTTGTGTTGGCCCAACAAAAGCATCTTCAACAACAGCTTGATGAGGTAAATCAGAAGTTGAATGATCTACCTAAACAGCTGCAAGAATCTACAAGAAGCAAGTCTTTTGGTTTGACGATTGTGCTTAAAATTATGGTCAGTTTCAACAAGAAGGGACAGTCATCCTTGTTAACATCATTCTTAGCATTCGGGCTACACTCAACAATCATCACCACCTCATTCAATTCAGAGCAACAAACTGGATGAAATACTAGAGCAATTCATACAGACCACCAACACTCATTATAAAAATACATAAATTTGTATAAAAAGATGGAGGATTAGATCTGGAAAATAACTGAGTAACTCTCAAAATCAGCTACATCATAATATTGTGAAAGTATTATGACTCGAAGTGGTAAGTGGTGGGATACAATTTTGAAAAAGAGACTTGTGAAAAATAAAAGAAAAAGAAAAAAATGTAAATAAAAAATATATGTACCAGAAACTAATGGGATACAAAAAGAAGTGATGTAATACTCGCTAGTACAGAAAAAAATCCCCTACCCCATAGCTCAGTCAAAGGCCAACAAGGAACAACAGTTCACTAAGTTTATGGGAATCTTTAAAACTCTACAAATCAACATTCCATTAGTCGAAGCCTTAGAACATATGTCAGCTTATTCCAAGTTTATAAAAGAATTATTGTCTAAGAAAAGCAGCTACCAGGAAAAAGAAGTCATTCACCTCCATGCAAGCTGCAATATGATCCTTCAATCCAACATTCCTCATAAGCTGAAAGACTCGGGCAGTGTGACTAGTCACCATTGGTAATGTATCTATAGGCAAAGCAATCATTGATCTTGGAGCTAGTGTTAGCCTTATGCCTTTGTCCATGATTAGGAGAATTGGAGGCTTACAACTCAAACCAACAAGGATGTCTTTGCAACTAGCTGACAGATTGATCAAATATCTAGCCGGTGTTGTAGAGGATGTCTTGGTAAAGGTAGAAAGATTTCTAATTCCTCTGGATTTTTTTGTTATTGATATTTCCGAAGATGTGGAAATCGCTCTCATTTTGGGATGACCATTAATGAGAGAAACAAAGATGGGGATAGACATGAAAAATGGCAAGCTGAATGTATGAGTTGAAGATGATAAAATTCAGTTTGACATTTTCAAAGTCATGCATCATCTAAAAGACAAAGGACAATGTTTCAAAATCGACATCATTTTTGAAATTTGTTTAGAGCAACCTCAACCTGATAATTCTTTGGAGATTCAAGAATTCTACGTGGAATAAAAACAAATAAAAGAGTTTATAAGGACTCTTGATACAATCGAAGAGTTACTTCCTTCACAAGCAAAGCCAGAACATATTCAAAGTGGAGACATGTTGCAAAATCAACAACTAGAGGTGAAGGTGTTGCCCTCACATTTGAAATATATATTTTTTGAGGGAAATACCAACAACCATGTTATTATCAATAATTCACTCTTAACCTTGGAAGAACAAAAATTAGTTCAGGTATTGGAACAACATCAACAGGTAATTGGTTGGACTCTTACAGTTCTCAAAGGAATCAGTCGTTCATACTGCATGTAAATGATTATGATGGAGGATGATTATAGACCAGTTGGTCAACCACAAAGAAGGCTCAATCCTACAATGAAAGAAGTTCTTAATGTGGTTTTAGCTTGATCACCTAAAACTTGATTTCAAGATTCAAAATGCTTATTCTTAAAGTCTTGGCAAGTGAACTAAAAAATATAACATACACCTTAGTTCATGTGTCTTGTTAAACATCATTTTTAATCAACTTGTATTCAAGGCTAAGCAATATTAACAGAGCTTGGAGTAGGTTGTGATAACCTACTCTGACGAGTGACACTTAACTATTATTTAGTGTATTATACAAGGTTTGGAAATTATCTTTTTCAGACTGGGACACTAGGGAAAAGTTAAGAACCTGGTGTATGGAAATAACCAAGGTATAACACATGCCTTGCATAAAGTTTTCAAAACAACTTTGTTAAGAAATTCTTCCATAATTCAAATCACTTTTCTCCTCAAGAATTTGTAAATATTAGTTTATCATTTCATTAACATTTATGCAACAACAAAATTATAAAAATCATCCAAAATGTTGCTAATAATTATATTTGATATAATATACTTATATAATTTTCTTCTATTATGCATTTTTTGTGGTTCGACATAATCATATACTATACTAGAATTGAATCTTAAAAGAGATGTAAGTGTAAAATATAGTAAAGTGTTGTCAATAAATTTAATTTGTTGGAAAAAAAATTCTAAAAACATTATGAATAGGAACATCATACAAAAAGTGCAATTTAATCAATAAATTGTTACTTTTTAATAAAGAGTCATGAGTAAATAATCTAACATCTAACTTTTACATTTTTGTCATTTACTTTCTACAACTAATTCTTTCTTTTCTTTATTTAAATTCAGTCATTTAAATTCCACATCTATCCACTAACTCTTTTATTTTCCTTTTCATTTCTATCATTTAACTTTTTGCACATACTAACATACTGCCAATTTATTTATCGCTTTCTTCTTTTATTATTTATACTAACCTTTCATAAGAAATGGTATGTTAACTTAATAAAAAGAGATCAACTTTTTATGATACGGTTAATTAAACCCAAAAGGGAGAAAATAATAATAAAATAAAATCATCTTTCACTCAGAAGTTTTGCCCTATAAATGTGTATGTAGAAAGTTGAGATGAGAGTCAATGACCAAAATGGATGAGCTCATTCATTGCTACAACATAGATAGGGAAGGAAGCTATCCCAGTGCGCTAGCATGCTATTGAATACTTAAATATCAAGTAGCTTTGAAGACCAAACAAATAACAATAGCTTTCACCAACTTAAATAGTGCAAACTGATACATAATGTACAGGATTCAGATTAGGTGCAATCATTTTAACTTCCGTTTTTTGAGTTATATTTATCATAATATTTTACTTTTTGTGAAAATAATTTTCACAGCATTCAGGCACAGAATGCAAATCCAAATATAGTACTTTCTATATTTACCAATCTTTTGTGAGAAAGAATAGTCACTCATCTTGTGTAAGAAATAAGTGTTCTACACTTGAACAATCCAAGGGGAATACAATGTTTCAACTAGAATGGTTACCAACAAATTGAACCAAAAAAAGGCATAGGCTTTCATAATGAATAATAATCTCTGAAAGTTATAAGACACAATCAGAGTAACAAATCTTTAATTAGAGTATGCTCAATAAAGCTAAATTATATGGCATAATATGCTAGCCATTCAGAAGACAAACAAAAATATCAGCACATTATGGTATTCCTAAGCTATGGCCACAATTTGTGCTCTTCCATGTCACAATCTGCACTCTTCTTCATTCATAAAGTATGTATAGATTCCTTCTATACCCAGCATCTACATCACAGGCTAAGCTTGAAGAACAGTAGCTAACTAAGCTGCACCAATAAAATAATTTGGAAGTTTACTACTCTCCTGAGACATATTTTTTCTCTTCATAGTATCTCTGCTCGCTCAGAGCCTTCTTAGCATTGCGTTTCTGCATTGGACAGAAAAAAACATAATTATGTGACCTCAAATACTGAGATATACACCAACAAGGCGTTGGTCTAGTAGTATAAGGTCCCGCTAGATTTCCAGAAAGATTAAAGGGTCAGGGTCTGATTCTTGAAAGCGTCACTTGTTGGAATGGGCAGTCACGCACCCCGAAAATGATTAGTTCCTTATTCATAGAGTGAGGGGATTATACCCTTGGTAATAGAGCTCCAATAGTTTAATAGTATGCTTTGAGACAAACTATGCAACTTGTCATGGATTTTAAAGCCACCATTAGCTTTGACAAACTTCTGTTGACCACATATATTCAGAAAGCCCAAAAATGAAAAAACAAATAAATACTTGATAATGAAGTTACCATGTAAGCTTCATGATTAGCCATTATCCTTTGGGCTACTGAAGTGGTAGTAATATCTTTAGGGCTCTCGAGCAAGTGGAATATTCCCATGCTCTTCGGAACCTCATACGGATCACTTTCACTCTGCAGAAGATAACCCATCAATGCACCGAAAAAGGAAACGATATTGTACCCAAGGTGAATAAAACAAGTAACAATGGGGAAACTTACATCTAATGAGTTCTCAGCAACAGTCCCGTGCACAACCGCTGAGATATTGAAAGTTGTGATCTGTTTTATTCCAAATAACAAACCTCATGATAATGAAAATCGGAATTCATATAAACATTTCTCCAAACAGGCACAAGGATTGTGAAACAAATGGAAAACATAAGCATGTTTCTCTTCTAATGCAATGAACGCATATGAAGTTCTCTTCCTAATTGCTTCAAAAAGAAAACAAGTGAAAAGCTGGGGATGATGTCTCATGAAATTATCATACATAATAAAAGCAGCTACTTCAATGAAATCCAGAAGAACATGGAGTTAATATGAGTCATATACTAAGGACAGTTTCAAATAAAATGGAGCAGCTACTTCAATGAAAATGAGCAAATCTAGAATTGGATGCATACCATGTCCTTTGTAATCTCCCATGGTGAACCAATGATGACTTCATCAACATAACGACAAGCAAGCACACTAAGGCTTCGCTCGTGTAGATGCATGATTGGATAATGATTCCCTCGATGTTCACTGCAGGAAAGTTGTTAGTTTCATATCTATAGTTCATATGAATATATGGACTGTAACTAAAGTCAACTTCGCGTGATTGGAGAAAAAAATGACACACCTCACTGTCTCATCGGAGTGGATACCAACTAGAAGAAAATCTCCAAGCTCCCTAGCCCTCTTAAGTATCTGAAAGGACACGGAATAATGAATAAGCACATCACACATTAACTTTTAGGTCAAAAGGTGCCTCTTGGAAAACGAACTTAAGCATTTGACTAAGAGAATAACAAATTACATCATATGTAAAACTTGTGTTTTAAATGAAAGAACAAAATTGTTTCTAAATGCTTCAAAAGTACAGTAAAAGGGATCGTCAAAAGTATTCTCAAAAGTATTGTATTTCTAAACGAAAAAAGAAAAGGACTACCTCAACATGCCCTGCATGGAAGAGATCAAATGCGCCATCAATGTACACGATACGAGCATTCGGTCCAGGTGCCTAAAATAAGATGGGGTAACAAAGGATTATCATATGAAATAGTTCCTCAAACTATATTAAATGACAACGCCCTTTTCCAACTTGAAAACACTGATTGAACATAAATATCAAATCAGTGTTTGTTGCCTTCATTAAATCCATATAGATATTAATATATATTATGTGATTTAGCATACCTCTAAAAGAAACAATGGAAATATATGAAACTAAAAATTCACCCAAAGAAAATTAATTGACTTGTAGAATTTTGAACAAAATATACAGTATTTCTTTGAAAGACGAGACTGTGTAAGCAACCAAAATACCTTGCCATCTGAAAACTGGACAATACGTCGGGAAGTTGGTAGGAATTGCGATAGGTGAGAACTTTTTGACTGGTTTTCTGCTTGAGGATTCTCATCAGCACCATTAAGGTCTTCAGAAACTTTCGCATCTCTTAAAGAAGTCATTATTCTTCCTGTAATGAAGCATAGTTAGAACAGATACATATGAATAGCTTAACAATGATAAAATGAAATTAGTTGGGCATCATAATAGCATCAATTATGAAGCCCCACAGATTAGACAAATTTAGGTGTACTTTTCAGCTTAGGAAGCCTAACTGCATATGCAAACACACATTACAAAAGGGCTTTCTCATGTGAGCAAAACAATTGAACAAAAAACGATTCCATCAACAACCAGAAAGATGTAGTTACAATTCAAAACTTCTGGCTTTCCAGTGATAAAAATAATGAAACTTAGTACCTACGATATCTGTACTAGAAACTCCTTCAGTGCGTTTAATTTGCTTGTAACGGCCAGCTTTCTTCGCTGCAGCATACGCATCTGTTCCATCCGGAAGCAAGCAAGGATCATCTCCATGTATGACATAGTCAATTTTGTATTCATGAAAGAGACGATTCAAGAATGTCTCAGTAATTGCATATGGAGCATCAGTTATGACCTCATCCACCCACTTCAATCCACTGACAAGGGCTAGCCTGGAAGATAAAAGGTATTTTCAATTAAGAACTTCAATTTGATAAGGCGGTTTTAAAAGTTACCACTCTAAGAGAAAAAGGCAGAGATACAAGATTTAGAATCAATAATAAGTACAATTTTAAATTTCTGGAATCAATTACAGTATTGTGTAAGTCTCACCCATAGTCACAATGATATCTGGTATGCTTCGGTACGGGTACGGGTACGGATACGCGGTATGCAATAAAGTACCCATTGAATACATGGTACCTTGGGAGTATACTTAATCAATTTACTAGTTGGGTTCGTGGTACGCTTTAGTTGGTATGTTCTATTTTTTATATTATTGTATTGTCTACTAGTTAAATGGGAACTTATCCATATTTTAAAAGATTAAAAATATGTAACTACATAAGCTCATTTATTAAAATAAATAAATAAGCCCATTTAGTAAATAGGTCCATTTAGATTTTAGGGTTTCTTTCTTTATCCTCTATTATTGTCTAGCTTCCTTTATGCTGCCTCTTAGTTCCTGCCTCTTCCTTCCTTCCTTGTTGGTGCCTCTTTTCTTTCCTTCTCCCCATCTGCGTTTCTGCTAGGACCATCAACCACGTCCTCATCATGTGCAGTTACAGTTGCAGCGTTGGAGATATGGCAGCTTGAATCCAAAAAACGAGTAAATAATGCCTTCAGTGGTGATTCGCTTGGAACTGAGTACCAATACGCGAATTAGAACGTATTGGTTCGCAAAAGCACATGGATCGATACTCACGAACCGATTCGTGGTTCTCACACGAAAGCAGTGAATCTGGTCTCACCTATATACTTGTACACTTTTAATTGTCTTTTACAAGCTTGTTCTCACGCTATTCAAACAAATCAATTTTTTTGATGTCTTCTAACTTCTGTTCTTATACTTAAACTGAATTGGTGGCTTCAGCCCGGAGGAAAAATTCAAAGGAGAAAAGAAGAAAACGCGTCTAACACAGAGTACAACTTTTAAAATTTATGCATCTATGTCAAAATTAAAACCACAAAAACAAATATTTGTACCTCTCCTCCATGGACAAAACAGGTGGCCCTTTATTGGCCAAGATCTCCTCATCACTCACAAGGCCCACAACCAATTCATCTCCTAGAGCTTTTGCTTGTCTGAGCGCATTCGCGTGGCCATAATGCATCAGATCGAAACACCCATCCATGTAAACACGAACACGCCTCTTCCCGGATTTCTTCTTGCGGAAAATCCCCAAATTAGACCAGGTGTATGGCAATGGCAAATGAACACCAACCCCGCCAAAAAAGCTGGTTGACAATCCCAACAAGGCTGCCGTAACCATTAGACCACCAAACACATGAGGGTAATAGTATACCCCCTCCCAAATCCAACTGTTATTTTCATAATCCATGTGGTTCTTTTTTCAATGTATTTTTGTCTCAGAAACTAAACTTGCTATTGCTATTATATAAGAGGAGGCACAGACCTGGAACCAAATATCATAGAAAAGGGGAATTAAATGCATTTATATATAATATTCCATCATTCTCAAGCTAATTATATACAAACATAACTAGAAAAGATTCAAAACATAAAAAAATGTTTCAGCTTCAGAAATTGAAGGAAAAAATTGACCAACCCACCACAGAGAAATTAAATAACCATTTCATATCAAAATCAGATTCAAATCACAAAATTAGCAATTGGGGTATCCTCATATTCCCGATCTAGCTCATAAAACACATAAAAATGAAGCTTTATAAGGGGGAAATCAGAAACAAAAATTAAAAAGGGGAAAAATGAAAACAAACCCAAATGAGATCCTTAAAGAGAAACGAAAAAAATGAGAATTGATGATGTCTAAACAAGTTCAAGAATAATTGAAGATGGTAAAATGATAAATGAGTTTGATAGCATGCAAATTACAAAGGAAAAAGAATGGGATCGAATCTGAACCTCTTTTTTTCTATTGTTTCTTTTGTGTCTGCGTCTCCTCTTTTATCTTTTCTATTGTTTCTTCTCTCTCCCTTTGGATTCTTATGTAAGAAAAACTAAACTCATCTTTCACAATAACAAAGCTTTGTGTGAACATAATATTATATACGTCACCTTATTCCAACCCTAAGTTTCAATGAAATTGTAGAAATATTCTCTAGGTTGTGAAATTACACTCCATACGCTTTCTATCTTTCCTTTTTTTTTTTGTTGGTATAACCAATGTTTTCTCGCATCTTTTTTTTGTAATGAATTAATCTCTTTTTTAATATATTTATGTATTATCAATCATTTTCACATAGAGTATAATATTAATGGACAATGTAAAGAATTATATATAATTAGTGCATCATTCATCTTTCATTTGGATTATTATTTTTTTTTCTGAAAAATCAAACATAATTAAAAACGAATGGTAGATAATACAGTGACAGTGTAAAAAAATCTTATATTATTAGTGTATACATCTTTTTCTCTTTCACATAAGATGTTAAAATGATGTCCGAAGCAATATTTAAGCCATTGACAAAAACAGTTATACCCAACAAATGTCATTTATAAAAATTTGATATTTTAGTTATCCTGAAAAATAGAGTTTTACATTAAATTATTAGAAGATAATTCAGCTTTATGTAGAGTTAGTTAAGTTTCCTAATTTGGCTAGTTAATTGGCAAGTTAGTTAGTTTGAGAAGCTATAAATAGTAAGCTTTGTATGTTGTATTAAGTGTGAAAAATTCTATTGAGCCTTTAATACAATTGAGGTATATTCATTGAATCATCCTATCTTCTTCTTCTTCTTCTCAGACCAGAATTCATTCTTCTTCACTCTGCAATATTTCTTTCTTTCTTGATTGATAAGTTTATGCACTTAGTGTGCATACTGCATTGATCAAAGCAGCAATAGCTAACAGTGGTATCAAGAGCTCATTGGTGAAGGTTGATTCTGTGTGAATCAAAGAAGGGACCTGTGTGGTTGAGCAATCGAAAAGAAGGAAGGGACAGTACAAACAGAAGGAGTTTAAAGATGGCAAACAGTAGCGGGTTCTCCATGACACTTCCCATCTTAGACAGCAAGAATTATGATAGATGGAGGAATCACATGAAGGCTATATTTGGATTCCAAGAAGTGTTTGAGATAGTCTAGAAAGGCTATCAAGAAATTGGAGATGGTGCAACTGAAGCTCAAGGAGCAATGTACAATGAAGCAAAGAAGAAGGATTGCAAGGCTCTATTTCTGATCTACCAAGGTGTTGATGCAGCAAATTATGAGAAGATAAATGGAGCTGAAACTGCAAAACAAGCTTGGGAAATTTTGGAGAAGAGTTATGAAGGAGCTGACAAAATCAAGAAGGTGAAATTGCAGAATCTTCGAAGGGAATATGAAGTCTTGCAGATGGAAGAAACTGATTCAATTGCTGACTACATGACCAAGATTCTAACACTTTCTAACCAGATGAGGTCATGTGGCAAAGCAATGAAGGAAAAGTCAATAGTTGAAAAGGTGTGAAAAGTGTTAAGGACTCTCACTTGCAAGTATGATCACATAGTAGTTGCAATTGAGGAGTCCAAGAACCTAGAAGAATTGAAGATTGAGGAGTTGCAGGCCTCTCTGCAGGCTCATGAACTGAGATTAAAAGGGAGGAGCTCAAGTAGAGGAAGTGATCAAGTCTTGATGGCAAGATTCAACAAGAAGAATTATGAGAAATGGAATCAGAAAACCAAAGATAAAGGCCAGAACAGTAGGTGGAGACTCAATGAATCAGAGTCATCAAGAAAGTATGAGCACAAGAGTACAAGAGGTGGTGATCCTGAACAAGGAAAGCAGTTTCACAAAAATTCTGATAGCAGAAAGAAAGTAGATAAGAAGAAACTACAATGTTACAATTGTAGGAATTATGGCCACTTTGCATCAGAATGCAAGTCTAACAAGTGGGGAAACTCAAGAGAAGATGAGGCAAGACTTGCAAAAGAAGGAAGCACAAACAGTTCTGATGAAGAACATTGCTTGCTGATGGCTACAACTGTGACTGAGCAAGGAAAAGGAGATAGCAATGAGTTCTGGTATCTTGATACTGGATGCTCAAACCACATGACTGGAAGGAGAGAATGGTTTGCACAACTTGATGAATCAGTAAAGAGCAAGGTGAAATTTGCAGACCATAGTGCTATTTCTGCAGAAGG
>NC_032025.1:19347290-19348517 GCF_001865875.1 Lupinus angustifolius
ATCTAAACTTTAAAAGTTTAGAATTACTAAGCAAAGCTGAGATTGTTGCAGGGTTGCCCTCTATTGAAATTCCAGAAACTTTGTGTGATGATTGCCTAGCCAGCAAGTTAACCAGAAGCACATTTGACTCAATAATTCCTACAAGAACAAAGAATCCTCTTGAGCTGGTGTATAGTGATGTGTGTGGCCCATTTGAAGAGGACTCAATTGGTGGCAATAGATACTTCCTAACCTTTATTGATGACTTCACAAAAAAGGTTTGGATTTATCTACTAAAGAAAAAGAGTGAAGTGTTTGAAAATTTCAGAAGATACAAGGCTCAAGTTGAGAAGAAAAGTGGTTTCAAACTCAAGCAACTCAGATCAGATGGTGGAGGTGAGTATAAGTCCTCTGAGTTTGATGATTTCTGCAACAAGGAAGGAATTGTGCATGAAGTTATAGCTCCATATACACCTCAACACAATGGTGCTGCAGAAAGAGCAAACAGAACCATAATGAATATGACAAGAAGCATGTTGAGAACCAAGAATTTGCCAAAGAAATTTTGGGGAGAAGCTACATCAACTGCAGTATACATCATCAATAGATGTCCAACAAAAAGACTAGGCAAGAAAACACCAGAAGAGGCCTGGTCAGGTATCAAACCAAGCATAAAGCACCTAAGGATATTTGGCTCAATTTGCTATGCTCATGTACCTGACATTAAGAGGAGTAAGCTTGATGATAGAGGAGAAAAACTCATCTTCTTAGGCTATCACACCACTGGAGCATATAGGGTATTCAACCCTATAACTCAGAACTTCATGATATGCAAAAATCTGAGGTTTGATGAAAAACAAAGCTGGAACTGGAACACAGAAAGGGAAAGTTCAGAAGCAAAAACAATGATGCAAGTTGATGAATCAAGGATGCAGTCTGTGATAGAAGAAGGAAGAGTGGTTAGCAATGATGAACTTGGGACAACTAATGCTCAACCATCATGTGCCAGAGCAACAGGTCAGAGAACTAGACAACCATCCTCAAGGCTTAGAGACTATGAGGTACTCTCTGACTCACACATAACAGAAGATGGAGAGTATGTGCATATGGCTCTGTTGGCAGAGATGGAACCAATCAATCTGGAAGAGGCATTCAAGCACACACACTGGATTAAAGCCATGGAAGAGGAGTTATGCTCCATTGAGAAAAACAACACATGGACCTTAACAAAACTTCCAAGTGGCAAGA
>NC_032025.1:19348617-19365640 GCF_001865875.1 Lupinus angustifolius
GCACAAAGCTCTCTATGGCCTAAAACAAGCACCAAGGGCATGGAATAGAAGAATAGACACCTTTCTAATGCAACTTGGTTTTGTTAAATGCACCACAGAACATGATGTGTATGTAAAAGGAGATCACACTGCAGAGATTTTGATCATTTGCCTTTATGTGGATGATCTACTCATAACCAGTGGAAAATTGAAGAATATCCAAACATTCAAGGAGGAAATGCAGGCTGAATTTGAAATGTCTGATCTTGGAGAGTTGTCTTACTTTCTAGGCATGGAATTCAAAAGAACAAACAGAGGAATTTTGATGCACCAAACAAAATATGCAACTGATATTCTCAAAAGGTTTCAGATGATGAATTGCAACATAGTAGCAACTCCAATTGAGGTTGGAATTGGCTTGAGTCAAGGTGATGCAGATCAAGCAGTAGACAAAACAGAGTATAGGCAAATGATAGGGTCATTGAGGTATGTGTGTAACTCAAGACCTGATCTAGCCTATGGAGTTGGCATGGTAAGCAGGTATATGGAGTCTCCTAAGCAAAGTCACATGAATGCAGTGAAGAGGATACTCAGATACTTGAAAGGAACATTAGGCTATGGCATTATGTATCCTAATAACAGCAACAGAAGCTGCTGTAAGCCTAGCTTAATTGCATTCTCTGATGCAGACTGGTGTGGGGACAAGACAGATAGGAAGAGCACAACAGGGTATTTGTTTCTCTTCAACAATGCTCCTATAAGTTGGTGCTCCAAAAAGCAAGATGTTGTAGCTCTCTCAACTTGTGAATCAGAATATATTGCAGCCTGTATGTGCACTTGTCAAGCAGCCTGGTTGACAAGCTTAATGGAAGAACTAAGAGTGAAATCAGAAGGAGAATTGCAGCTAATGATTGATAACAAATCTGCTATCAATTTAGCTCTGAATCCAGTAGCACATGGAAGATCAAAGCACATAGAAATAAGGTTTCACTATATTAGAGAACAAGTGAGCAAAAGGAAGGTGAAGGTGGAGTATTGCAAATCAGAAATTCAACTTGCTGATTTGTTCACCAAGCCATTAAAAAGGGACAGATTCGAAAAGCTAAGGCACAGCATTGGTGTTGAGAATGGAAGCTGAATTAAGGAAGAGTATTAGAAGATAATTCAGCTTTATGTAGAAGTTAGTTAAGTTTCCTAATTTGGCTAGTTAATTGGCAAGTTAGTTAGATTGAGAAGCTATAAATAGTAAGCTTTGTATGTTGTATTAAGTGTGTGAAAATTCTATTGATCCTTTAATACAATTGAGGTATATTCATTGAATCATCCTATCTTCTTCTTCTTCTTAAACCAGAATTCATTCTTCTTCACTCTGCAATATTTCTTTCTTTCTTGATTGATAAGTTTATGCACTTAGTGTGCATACTGCATTGATCAAAGCAGCAATAGCTAACATAAATGACTAAGATTTTAATGGTAATCTCGTTTTATTGGTAATTCTCATTTCTATCTAAATATCACATTTATTTCATTTAAAAGGAGATTAGTGTGATGAAATTCACCTCTCTTACATAAATATCCGATATAATAAATATATGAATTAACTGAAATTTATATGAATGTAAAAGATTAAGAGTAATTTATATATTTTCATAGTTGATGGAACCACCACTAGCCGTTATGTTAAAAATCAAAATATGTTTCCTTTTCTATTATTAATTAAATATATTGGGTTATTTGCACCTTTATAGTTGTGTCGAATATGAAAGTTTTTAGGCCAGAAAATTCAAGAATGGACCTACATATTATATCATTCAGGCACACCGACCTCCACTTTGGATATTTTTCTATTATAAAATAGTTAGTTATTATTTTCACTCCCATATATATGTATTTGTAATGTGGTTTCTCCCTGTTACTTATTATATTGTTTTTATTTCTATTTTATGATATTTTTAGAATTGAAATTTTCAAATGCTGAGTTATATACTGTTAAATTTCATATTGATTAATTATTAGTTTAAATTTTGGAAAAAATATTTCCGCTTGTAAAGTAATACTCCAATATTTAATCTCCTTATATCCCACCTACTAGAGTCTTGTGCACTAGATGACACATTTTTTATTAATTATTATAAGTAGAATAAATATTTATTTTGGTCACACAATTTTTTTGCATGTGTTAGTTTATTCCTTGAAAAGCTCAAAATTTATTTTGAATGTTCTCAAATCGAACATAATATTATTTCCGATGTAAAAATACATGTGGGAAATTCAAAAATATATCAACTATGCATCAAATTAGTTTTTTAACATTTTCATACTCTCCGCAAATTTTATTCGATTCATATTTGCGATCTTTGAGTTTACTTTTTTTAATGAACAAATTGATATACGTGAAAATTTATAAAGATAAAAGTGAATATTAACCCTTACCCTTAATACAGGCATCTATATATGAACTCAGAATTGATACTTATAAATGGATCAACTGATTAATGCTTAAAGTTTTTCATACAATATTCCATGTCAAATCAGTTTATTACTATTATTCCTTCTCCTTTATATCATTGTTTTTAAATATCTCAACTTGTAACACTTTAAATTAGTTAAAGTACATAAAGATATTAACTCAAACTCCAGCTCAATTTAATGGATCATCCTGATATTTGTTTAGAAAATAAAAAAATGAAATTTCACACTCTTCTGGCCTTTTGTTCCAACTTCCACTCACAGAAGCCACAGCTTTCTGTGGCATAAATTGGAGTATACTTTTGTGAGACCCACACTTGCATGTTGTTGGTTCTTATTCTTTGAGTTCAATAATATCTGAGGTGTTCCAATTTTCTTGCACCATTCTTTATTCAAAGTCAATAATGTTTATTATTAGTTAAATAAGTTCTATATTTATATATATTTTAACACTTAAATATTTATTTTTACTATGATTATTTGATAGTAAATAAATTATTGCAATAAATGAAAAAAATGAAAGCACGATCATTATTTATATATATATATATATATATATATATATAAATAAAGTAAAGTGTTAAGAAACACTTGTTGGTAAAAAGAAAAAACACAACAAAAAATTTATCATTATATAAAAAGATACGCATTATTTTTATTCGTTGTTGGATGTTTAGGTGTAAAGTAGCACAGTTTGTTTTAAAATGGTGACAGATAAGAACATCGTACCCATACACATGCACTATTGAGTATAGATCTTAACTTTAGGATAATAATGGGTTGAGACAGGTATATATGTTGCTTAACTGGAGTTAAAAGATATTTTCGTGAAAAGGGGGAAGAGTTTAAGAAATATAGTAAAAAATATTATAGGTTTGAATCTTATCTATAACAAATATTAATATTTACCTATAAAAAATACAATGTTTAACTATACTCATATCTATTTATATGTCAATGCATATAATAAGTATATATGTCTATCTATGCACGTTTTGAAGTTTAATTACAATTTATATATTTTTAATCAATGACAGTGGCATGAGCTCAACTTTGGGGCATTTGTATCCACACAAAAATCTCAGTATATATCTTTCATATTGTTAGAAACAAGTGAACAATCAGATAATAAAGAGTATAGAGACAATAGAATAACACAAGAGATTTGGTAACGAGGTTCGGCCAATTGTGCATACATCCCAGGGAGCGTTGGACGGCTACCACTATACATTATTAGAGAATAAAGATTAGTGTTTGACTATTTTTCTCATTGTTACATTAGGTTTACATAACATAAATATATAGTCTTCTACTTCAACCTATTTACATCAGCCCAAACCCATAAGTTGTATTGTTGTTATGTAGAGATATGAGTCATTGCACAACAATCTCCACCTTAACGAATATCATCAATTTCCATCTTCCGCCATTGGGTTGGGGGCGCTCCATAGTCCAACATCAGTGAATGTTCAACAAGCTCAAGCAATACCTGAACTTGTCCACGGTAACCGGTTTGGTTAGCATATCAGCTACATTTTCTGAAGTGTAAACCTTCTGCAATAGTATCTTCCCACAAACTACCAAGTCTCTGATCTTGTGAAATCTCACATCAATATGTTTGGTCCTAGCATGATATACCTGGTTCTTTGCCAAGAATATATCATTTTGACTATCACAATGCAGCGGAACTCCATCTTGCTCAATGCCTAACTCATTTACAAGCCCCATAAGTCATATGGTTTCCTTAGAAGCTTCACTAGCTGTCATGTACTCTACTTCAGTTGTTGACATAGCAACAACAGACTGAACTGATGATCTCCACATAATTGGTCCACCTGCAAGGGTGAAGACAAACCACGTTGTGGACCTTCTATCATCCAATAACTGAATCAACATAACCAATAACTGAAGGCTTACTCTGTTGGCTACCAAACATGATACTGAGACCTGTAGTTCCCTTCAGATATATGAAAATCCATTTGACTACTTCTCAATGTTGCTTCCCTGGTTTCGACATGTACTTGTATACTTGACTAACTGCTTGTGCCAAGTCCGGTCTAGTACAAACCATATGATACATCAAGCAACCTACTGCATTAGCATTTGGAACCTTTGACATGTATTTTTTCTCTTCATCTGTCTATGGACACTGATCTAAAGAAAACTTGAAGTAATTTGTCAATGGAGTGCTTACTACTTTAGCATTGCTCATATCAAATCTCTCTAAGATCTTTTCAACATAGCTTTGCTGGGAGAGCCATAGTTTTCTAGCTCCCCTATCCATGTGAATATTTATCCCTAGAATCCAATGTTATTAAAACCGGTTCGGACCGGCCGGTTGGACCGGAAAACCGGTGAACCGGCCCCCTAACCGGTACGGTACAGGTGTTGAACCGGCCAAGTATCAAAACCGGTCAAAAACCGGTGAACCGTGTCAAAACCGGTGAACCGGCCGGTACGTCAATCATACTCACACTGCTTATAACCAAGCTTCAATATATAAGTGTCAAACCGCTTGTACCACTGTTTGGGACACTGCTTCAACCCATATAGAGACTTCTTCAACTTGTAAACCAAGTGACTCTGTCCAGCTGCACTGAACCCCTCTAGTTGTGTCATGTAAATTTTCTCCTCTAATTCTCCATGGAAAAAGGCAATCTTCACATCCATCTTTTCTAAGTGCATATCCCGGCTGGCTACCAAGGCAAACACTGCCCTGATAGAAGTGTGTCTCACCAATGAGGAGAAAATCTCATTGTAGTCGATCCCCTTCTACTGTGAATACCCTTTTGCTACAAGATGAGCCTTGAACTTTTTCCCTTCTTTTTCTGATACTGTTGGCTTCCTCTTATACACCCACTTGCACCCAATTGCACGCTTGTCTGAGGGCAATGGAACAAGCTCCCAAGTTTGGTTCTTCTGTAAAGACTCCATCTCCTCCATCATGGCACCCATCCATTGTTCTTTCTCCTTGTTGTTTATAGCTTCTTGAAAACTACATGGATCTCCTGAACTTATATGGAGAGCAACTGAAGCCATATCCTCAAAGCCATATTTCTCTAGAGGTTTGATATGACGTCCATCCCTATCTTTAGCAAGTAGATACTCCTGCACACTTGAACTCTCCGCTTGAGAATCATCGTGTTCTTGACTTGAACTAGTGCATGGTTCCTTGCCTTTATTCACCTGAACCATTTCATTGCTCACCAGAATCATATTTGATCCCAAAGTCTCTCAATTTGGCATAGGCACCTCTATCAAAACTGACTGTTTCATCATGAAATCTTCATCAAAACTACATCTCTACTTAACACCACCTTTCTGGAAACAAGATCCCAAAACTTGAACCCCTTCACACCTTTGGTATATCCAATGAAGATACACCTCTTTGACTTAGGATCAAGTTTAGATCGTTCATCATTGGGTGCATGTACATAAGCAGGACAACCAAATATACGTAACATTATAATTGAATGGGTTACCTGTCCATACTTCTTCTGCAACTTTACCATCCAATGAAGCTCGTGGTGATCTATTGATGACATAGCATGTTATACTAAGTGCCTCTTCCCAAAATCCTTCGAAAAGTCCAACATTCAGTCTCATACATCTGGCCCTCTCTGTAAGAGTTCTATTCATCTTCTCTGCAACACCATTCTGTTGAGGAGTCTTCTTCACTGAAATGTGCCTCTGAATGCCATGTTCCTCACAGAATTTCTAAAACTGTGAGTTTTTGTACTCTGTGCCATTATCTGACCTCATGTATTTGATTTTCCTACCAGTCTGGTTATCTACCTCTGCCTTCCAAACCTTGGACTTGGCAAAGACTTCTGACTTTTGCTTCAGAAAATATACCCAGACCTTGCAAGAAAAGTCATCAACAAAGGTAACAAAATATCTAGAACCTCTTAAGGATGGTTCCTGAGTAGGTCCCCATACATCAGTGTGGATATAATCTAGAATGCATCGAGTCCTGTGTTGGCCAGCCTTGAAACTAAATCGTGTCTGTTTTCCAAGCACGCAATACTTGCATAAATCTAGCTTGCATTTGTTGACTCCCCTCAACAGTCCTCTTTTGCATAGTTTTATCATACCATGCACACTCATATGTCCCAAATGCATGTGCCATAATTTTGTAGCACCATGGTCTTAATCTACTGAGATCTCTTCAGCCACTCCAATAACTCCACCTACAATTGTTCTCCCTAACAACTTGTAAGTGTTCTTGTAGTCCTTTTATCCTTCATCACAGTCAGAGCACCTTTGCATACTCGAAGAATATCATTGTCCCCATCATCTCTATAACTAAATCCTTTGGCCTGCAATGTCCCAAAAGAAACCAAATTCTTCTTCAAATCTGGTATGTGCCTAACCTTACATAACATCTTCACTACACCATCTTCCATCACAATTCTGATTTCTCCCATACGAATAATTCCATATGCTTTATTATTTCCGAGATACATGAAATCAAAATTGCATTCCCTGTATGTGGTGAACCATTCTCTGTTTGGCCTCATGTGGTGGGAACAACCGGTGTCAAGTATTCACTCATCTGTACTACGATTTGATGATACAGATAGTAGATCAACTTCATTGTTGTAACCAAATTCATATTTCTGTGCAACATTTGTAGATACTCCATTTTCCCCACCGGCTTGCTAGGCCTCCATTCATTGGGACAATCCTTTTTGTAATGCCCAGCCTGTTTGCACTTATAGCACTCTACTAGTGTTCTGTCCTTGGAATTTGGTCTTTTCCATTTGGCAGGACCTCCTCTGCCTTGTCTCCTCCCACGCGCTTGACTCATTTTCACATATAGATCATCACCCTGAGACTCTTCACCTATATTCTGTCTTCTTTGAGTGTGGGACAGAAGTGCAGATGTGATCTCATCCAGTTTGATTGAGTCTTTTCCGTACGTTAATGTTGTTACCAAGTGTTCATAGGAATTTGGCAAAGAACACAATAATATTATTGTTTTGTTCTCATAATCAACCTTGACATCAAGTTTCTGCAAGTCATTGATCACTTGATTAAAATTGTTGAGATGTTGTTGCAAATCATCACCTTCCTGCATCTTCAGGCCATAGAGTCTATGTTTCAAATATAACTTATTTGTTAGAGATTTGGACATGAACCGCTTCTCTAATGTCTCTCATACCTCTATTGGTGACATTATATCCATAACATGATACATCACCTCATTTGATAGACAGAGTCGTATGGTTCCTGCAGCCTTCTCCTTCAACTCTTCCCAATCCAGTTGATCCATACTCTCTGGTTTATTCTCATGCAGCACCTTTGATAGACCTTGTTGAGCCAACACATCCTTAACCCTCATTTGCTACAAACCAAAATTACCAATTCCATCGAACTTCCCCACCTCGAATTTGGCACCTGGGTTAAAAGCCATCTGATACCAATTGTTGGGAACAAGCGAACAATTAGATAGAAAAGAGTATAGAGATAAGAGATTTGGTAACAAGGTTCGGCCAATTGTGCTATGTCCCCGGGAGCGTTGAGCAGCTACCACTACATATTATTAGAGAATAAAAATTAGTGTTTGACTATTCTTCTCCTTCCGACATTAGGTTTACATAACATAAATATATAGTCATCTACCTCAACCTTTTTACATCAGTTCAAACCCATAACTTGTATTGCTATTATCTAGAGATATGAGTCATTATACAACACAATTTTATCTTATGAATAAATAACTTTAAAAGATATCCAAAATTTTGGAACTATAAACTTTTTATTTATATAGTTTCCAAAAGCGTAGTACAAAAATAATAACTTGTACAAATTTATCTCATTTATTATTATAAGATTTCTCCATGTAGTTTATTTTTAGTAAGAGTGGAATACATTAATAATTAATATACTTATAAAAAATATGTTAATTTTTATACTGTAAATTTATAATTGTATATACATAAAAATGATAATCAATATATATAAAAATGATCATTATATGAATAATATATATGATAATTTGTAGGATACATATAATACATAGCCTATGTGAAAGTAATTGTCTTCTTGTCCTTTTCCATTAATCTGGAACCGTATATATACAATGATCATGCATGACCAATATAGAAACATTATTGTCAGTAGTGAGACGGCGGACAGAAATTAAATTTTTAATTATTTGTGGGGCATGTAGAACATTTTGTAGTTTTAAAGGTTTTGTAGGTGTAGAAAGGGTTGATTGTCCATAGCCACGAATTGGAATTTGTTGTCCACTGCCAACAATAATAGTTTGATTTGAATTACTCATATTAGAATAAGACGAGAGATTACCTTGTGATGTCGTCATATGAGAGGTTGCCCCAGTATCCATATACCACTGACCATCTGGAGGATTGAGGGACATAGTGTGCATGGCGGCTTCAATGTCTGTGGGTGCAAGAGAAGGTGTGCTGGCTGCATAGGCCTGCGGACGTGGGCCTAATAATCCTTGTTGCTTTGGAGGACCACTGGGGCGAGTCCATTGAGAGGACGGATATGGGCAAGGAGGGAGTGTCCATGGTGGTGACATCCAACCCCACTGATACTGCTGCCAGGGAGCAGGAGGAGACTGCCACGGTGATGTGGTGGCCTGCTGGAATGGTTGACCACTGCCACGTCCGCCGCTACGGTGACCACGTCCGCCATTTCTGCCGTAACTACTGCGGTTTTTATTGGCAGAATTGCGGCTGTTATTCTTCTTGCCGCCGCGGTTATCATTGGAATAGGAGGCTTCAGCAAGGTGGTTCGGTTGTGTTGCGATCATGACAGCCTGAGCGCCGGTCGCCGCCATCTTAATTAGACCGGCTTCTTCAAGAGTAAGCATAGAGCGGGCCTGATAAAATTGAGGAAGAGGATTGCTTTGCCGAATCAATGTTCCGACCCCTTTGTATGCATCAGTGAGGCCGGAAACAAGTTGAAGAACGAGTCGCTGATTAGATACAGGGGCTCCAACGTTCTTCAATTGGTCAGAAATGGTTTTGAGTTGCTGACAGTAGGCTGAAGCAGTGGGAAAATCCTCCATGCGAATGGAGGAAAACTCCTGCTCGAGAGTGACTGCACGAGCATGTTGATTATCTTGGAAGATGTTGGTCAATCGATTCCAGGCCTCCATGGCAGTGGAGTCTGGTTCAATGATGGTAGCCAAAAGGTCGCTGGAGATAGTGGAATAGATCCACTGTAGAACTGTGGCATCAAGAGTTGTCCATAGTTCTTTCTCATCATCAGTTTCAGGTGCCTTCTTCTCCATGCCTGGTGCAGGAGGAATGATATGATGGAGGACCTTATGAGAGCGAGCATGGATTTTGAAAAGTTCAACCCATGTACCAAATTGAACGTTTTCCATCTCAAGAACAATGGGGATGTGGTTCTTGATGTTGGTTACGGCGAGAGCCGGATGGAAAGGGTTCTTTGTTGAAGAGGAAGAAGAGGGAGGCGGTGTAGTAATAGACGCAGGGGTTGGGGAGGACATGATCACAGGCTGAGGAAAGAAAAAGAAAGAGAATAAGAGAGAGTGGAGAGTCTAAGGATTGCAACCTAGGTCTCGTGATACCATGAAAGTAATTGTCTTCCTGTCCTTTTCCATTAATCTGGAACCGTATATATACAATGATTATGCATGACCAATATAGAAACCTATTAACTATACATCAATGATTTACTTAAAATAGATTAGGAAGGTATTGCTTATTCTATGAATGGAAAAGATACAGATATAATTACAAGAATATTCTAGCAAATATTCTAGTCTATCACACCCCCGCAGTGGAAGCGGGAGGTTCCCGTACGCTGAGACTGGCTCGAAATTCATCAAAGAGTATGCGCGGGAGCCCCTTAGTAAATATGTCTGCAATCTGATGACGGGATGGGACATGAAGAACGTGAGCTTGACCGCATGTAATGATATTGACATTAATCATGTTAAACTTCAAGGACTCAATGTACTTCGCTGTATTTATGTATATCATCATAGTGCTAAAGTATAAAGAAATCTATAATGTATATAAAATATTTAGAAATAAATAAATTTATAAATAGGTAAATAATGACAAATGATTAAAAATGTGTATCCTCTCCTTTTATTCTCAGCTCACTTCTAGAAGAGCTTTTTGCGACATTTGTTTGAAAAGTAAATGAAATTTCACCCTTTTAAGGGTGTTTTGTTCTGACTTATACCGACAGGAGCCACAGCTTTACGTGGCATAAATTCGAGAACATTTGTGAGGCCCACACTTGTATGGTTGGTTGCTATTCTTTGTACTTTGATACGAAGAGTCAATTATATTTGAGTGGTCCAATTTTCTTGCATCATTTTTCTTACAGATTCTAAAAATATGTATAGTTAATAGTATAGTTCATTAACTTATTAAGTATATATTATCAATATAAAAATATATACAATTATTATATCATTTATTATTTATTTAGATTACTTTTTTGAAGAGTTAATAATAATTAAATATAAATAATAAATAATACAATATCAATATATAAGACTCATACTATATCAATATAATGGTACATGAAGTGACACTATTGTCTTGTCATCACTTAAGTAATGGGCATATGGTAGACAGATCGATGTCGAGAGATAGTGAATAAAATGTATTTATATAGGCAAGGCTAGTTCAGACATATTTGAGGCATTATGCAGACGAATTCAAAAACCCATACATATTTTTTTATATGATTGAGAAAATTGCGAAATACGGTTCTCATATTTTATGTGTCACGATTTTACAATATAATTGCTTTTTTTAGAGATTAAGCAAAACTTAACATTAAAGAATTAATTTATAAATTTTAAATTTTAAAGAGCTCTAAATTTTAATCATCTTATCAATGTTATGATGATTACCCAATAAACTTCAAACAAAACTATAGAATGTAGTAAAATAAATATATGATTTATAAAAATTAACATATTAATAAAATAAAACAAAAAATAAAAGTATTTAATTAAAGAAATAAAAAATAAGCTTCTTATTATCATAGGCCCTAATAGTAGCATTTGTGATACCTGCCCAGGGTCAACCCTAATATAGGGGCATGTATATGGGATGACATTGTTTTGCCCTAAAGGAAGGTCAATTGATGTTGATACCTTCTAGGGTTTTTTTGTCTTACAAGTTACCTTATAGACCAAATATTGGACCTTGTTGGGTCTCATTGCTAAATTAGGATCTTGGGTCAGTTTTGGACCCTTCAAGTTCTGCTTGGATATTATGGAAAATAGGTCAAATTTTTAGCATGATTTATTGTATTTGTGTTCTCTTTATCGATTTTGAACCTTATTGGCCAATTTATGGCAGTGTATATAAACTAGTAGGTGATCAATGATCGTCCAATGAGTAATGTTAGTTAGCTGATAGTTGATGAATAATTTTGTTCATAACATAGCTGACTGGGAAACATGTTATCCAATTGACGAGAATGTTGGCCGGCTAGCAAATATGTTTAACTATGTGGTTAACCTTATTAGGCTACTTATGACTTGTGTAATATGATTTCTATTTATAGATTGAACTACCACAAGCATTAAACTAACTAACTAAAGTTCACTTATATACTAGGTATTATTAGATGAGAAGATTACTTTTAAAAAAAGAAAACTTAGAACATATATAGATATGCCAAATTGTATCTATTAGATTAATTTAATAATCTAAATGGTCCATGTTATGAGAAGTTACTCATTTGAATGATAGTGTTTAATTTGATGGTGATTGACAATTGATGCATCAAATTAGTGGGGGTGTATTGTTAACTCCCCCCTCTCACTTCATGGGTAGTTTCCATGATAGTGAGGGAGTTATAACTCCTCTTAAACCCTTCTATATATAGAGACATTTATGCATTGAAAAAGTCATGTCATTCTTTGTTATCTCATGAATAGAAACACAAAGTGAAAATTAGATAAGCATTAATGGTTGATTAAGGAAAGTGCTTCCATATACAGAAGGAAAGAAGTTGAGTTCCTAATCAGTAAGGAACACATAAAGGAAAAACATAGAGGTGAAAACAAAAACAACAAGAAAGAAAAGAAACTAAAATGTAACCATGTATTCATTAATCTATTCTTTTACTGAATGTCATAATGTTAAGGTTCTAATTAAAGGGTTCTTATGAAACATTAAAGGCTCATAAAAGATTTAAAGCTAACAATTGATATTAGAGCATCATCTTAGGGACATTATGACATTTCTTGTGTTCCTAGAATTGAATCATGAGTACATTAAAATGGAACGAAAAATCTACTACCAAATGGAGTGATTGTGAATTGTTCTCGTTTGTTTCAATCTAAATTTAATTATTTCAATAAAAGTTGTAACATTTTTATGCGTTTCACAATGTCATTGCTCAGAATGAGAAATAATTATATTTGTATGAAAATTAATTATTGATTTTGATATTAATTAAAATTAAAGTTATGATGCATATCTTGATCACCTGAAGGTGAATCATCGCATGTAATTAAGATTATGATGTCATAAGGATAACAAATTGGGTCTATTAATTATGACGCATATTTTGATCACCCAAATTATCTAAGTGGTTCATGTTATGAGAAGATACTAATTTGAATGATAGTACATAATTTGATGATAATTGGCAATTGATGGATCAAATTAGTGAGAGTGTATTGTTAACTCCTCCCTCTCACTTAGTTTTCATGATAGTGGAGGAATTATAACTCCTCCTAAACCCTTCTATAAATAGAGGCATTTATGCATTGGAAAAGTCATGTCGTTCTTTGCTATCTCATGAGTAGAAACACAAAGTGAGAATTAGAGAAGCATTAGTGGTTGAGTAAGGAAAGTGAAAAAAAGACAACTAGAAAATGCATTAGAAAGAAGAGAAACTGAAATGAAACTAGATATTCTTTAATCTATTCTTTTATCAAATATGAATATCATAATGTTAATGTCTTACATAAAGCTTACATCTTCTAAAATACTTATTTAAAGCTCTGAATGTTACGGAAGCAGTCACCATATTTTTAGGTATAATAAGTTAGTAACTAAATTTCATATCTATTAAATCATAAGTATCGAAAGTATTTTACTGGCAAGTTATAAGTTGTACAACATGTTCAGATTTCTACAGCTAGCCTTTGGTTTTATGAGTGTAGAACTTGAGAATTAATTATTGGATGTGTTCCAAAAACTGATTATTACCATGATTTATTTAATTGCAACTTATATTGAAAAATGATAAATTTAATCACTCATCAACATCCAACACTAAGAACATGTATACACTTTGATCAATAGAAGACAAAAATGTCTCATACTTGGAATGTAATAAAGTTCGTTCAAGGCACGGGGTTGATAACTAGTACAATAGTAATGAGTTCATATTTGTTGGGTTTATTCTGTTGAAATGTAATTCATTGCTAATTGTGCAAATTGAATAGTTAGTTGTAATCCTTCTATAAATAGAAGGTTGTAATTCAAAAAGTTGTTAATGCATTCTAAAAAAGGAATGATTCAGTTTTTGATCATTTCATTGCAATATTCATTCCCTCTTCATTCTCATTAACTCTCCTCAATAACTCTCACACAAAAACAACTTCAATTCTTCTCTTTTTATACACGAATTCTTCTTCTTCACTTACTTTCTTTTCTGTTCTTGCTGCAACAAAACCAGCAGAAGCAATTGTGCTTCTGGTTTCAACAGTGGTATCTAGAGCTATACGGTCAGGGTCTGTGGTGGTGCCAAGATTGGGTGCAAGAGGCTTCAAGAAGTGAAGCTCACGGATTGAGAATCAAGGCTGCAAAACCAGAAGGGAAATCAGAGGTGTAGAAGCATGGCAAATTCGAATGGCTTTGCAATGAATCTTCCAATTTTAGATGGGAAGAATTATGAACATTGGAGCATTCAAATGAAGGCAATCTTTGGGTTTCAAGAATGTCTTGATGTGGTGAAAGGAGGAATGCCAACAGCAGATGAAAATTCAGTGGAGTATAGGGAAGCAAACAAGAGAGATTGCAAGGCAATCTTCTTGATCCACCAATGTGTGGACAGAGCCAACTTTGAGAAGATCTCTGCAGCATCTTGTTCAAAGGAGGCTTGGGAAATCTTGGAGAAGAATTACACTGGTGGAAAGAGAGTAAAGAAGGTGAGGTTGCTAACACTCAAAAGACAGTTTGAGCTTATGCAGATGGATGAACAAGAATCAATAGCTGAGTATCTCAATAGACTAAGAGGATTGATCAATCAGATGAAGGGGTGTGGAGAGACACTGAGGGAGCAGAATGCAGTGGAGAAAATCCTTAGAACTCTCCATCCCAAGTTTGATCACATAGTAGCAGCAATTGAGGAAGCAAAGGATCTTGACAATCTAACAATGGATGAACTACAAGGGTCCTTAGAAGTGCATGAGCAAAGGTTCATGGAGAGGTAGATATACAGACAGTCAGATCATGCTTTGAGTGCACAATTCAAGAAGAAAGCTGGTCCTGGACAGAATGATAGATTCAGAAGAGACAAGACAAAATGGCAAGGTGGCAGGAGATTTGAGACTGACAATTCGAAGCCTGGACTGAATTCACAACAAAGAACTAACTCTAGCAATCAGGGTAGTGGTGGTGAAGTCAGTAGAGCCAAGAAAGGGAGTAATCAGTTGGTTGGAATACACAAGAAGGACAAGAGCAAAATTCAGTGCTTCAACTGCAGAAATTGGGGACATTTTGCCTCAGAATGTAAGGAAAGAAGAGTCATCCATACCAAAGAAGCAGAAGCAAGGCTAGCCAAAGATGAGGAATCAGATGAAGAGGTGCTATTGATGGCCAGAAGCATGGATTCTTGTCAAAGAATTAGTGAATCAGATGATGCTCTACTCATGGTGACAAATCAACAAGAACAGAATTCAAGTAGTTGGTATCTTGATTCAGGTTGTTCAAATCACATGACAGGAAATAAAGATTGGTTTGTAACATTGGACAATTCAGTTGAAACTAGAATCAAGTTTGTAGATGATAGCATTATCAAGGCAGAAGGGATTGGTAAAGTGATGATCAAGAAGAAAGATGGATCAATCTCATACATCTCAAGTGTGCTATATGTACCAAGAATGAAGAGCAATCTTCTAAGTCTTGGTCAATTGCTTGAGAAAGGGTACAAGATGAGATTAGAGGAGAAGATGCTCAAAGTATTCAACAAAAAGGGAGTGTTAGTCTTGAAAGCTCCTCTAGCACAAAACAGGACTTTCAAGATTGGCATTCAGCTTGGAAATCAAAAGTGTCTAGGATCCATGACAGATGAGAAGTGGATTTGGCATCAAAGATTTGGACACCTTAACTTCAAGAGTCTTGAATTACTAAGGTTTGTAACATTGGACAATTCAGTTGAAACTAGAATCAAGTTTGCAGATGATAGCATTATCAAGGCAGAAGGGATTGGTAAAGTGATGATCAAGAAGAAAGATGGATCAATCTCATACATCTCAAGTGTGCTATATGTACCAAGTATGAAGAGCAATCTTCTAAGTCTTGGTCAATTGCTTGAGAAAGGGTACAAGATGAGATTAGAAGAGAAGATGCTCAAAGTATTCAACAAAAAGGGAGTGTTAGTCTTGAAAGCTCCTCTAGCACAAAACAGGACCTTCAAGATTGGCATTCAGCTTGGAAACCAAAAGTGTCTAGGATCCATGACAGATGAGAAGTGGATTTGGCATCAAAGATTTGGGCACCTTAACTTCAAGAGTCTTGAATCACTAAGTCAGGGTGGAATGGTTCTAGGATTACCAACTTTCAGAGCTTCAAATGATGTATGTGATGACTGCATTACAAGTAAACAAACCAGAAACAGATTCTGCTCACAAATTCCAACAAAAACCACTCAACCACTTGAGGTGGTATATACTGATGTATGTGGCCCTATGGAAGCAGATTCACTTGGAGGAAGCAGATATTTTGTGACATTCAAGGATGATTTCACAAGGAAGCTTTGGATTTATGCAATAGAGAAGAAGTGTGATGTGTTTGCCAAGTTCAAAAGCTTCAAAGCAGCAGCAGAAAAGCAGTGTGGAAAGAGTTTAAAACTGATAAGGAGTGATGGTGGAGGAGAGTATATCTCTCATGAGTTTCAAAATCATTGTGAAGCTGAAGGCATAACTCATGAGATAACTGCTCCATACACTCCTCAACACAATGGAGCAGCTGAAAGGGTGAATAGAACTGTGTTGAACATGGCAAGAAGTATGCTCAAGACAAAACAACTACCAAAGAAGTTTTGGGCAGAAGCAGTGACAACAGCAGCCTACATATTGAATAGGTGTCCTACCAAGAGGTTGGAAAACAAGACTCCAGAAGAAGCTTGGACAGGAGCTAGGCCAAAAGTCAGTCACTTCAGAGTGTTTGGATCTGTGTGCTTCAAACATATACCAGATAGTAGGAGGAAGAAGTTGGATGATAAAGGTGAGAAACTGGTTTTTCTGGGTTATCACTCAACAGGGGCCTACAAGGTATATAGTCCTAAGACCAACATAGTGTCATACAGCAGGGATCTGAGGTTTATAGAGAGTGAAGCTTGGAATTGGGATGAGAACAATGAA
>NC_032025.1:19365740-19404085 GCF_001865875.1 Lupinus angustifolius
GAAGTAGTTGATAGACCTCAGAGATCAAGGAATCTACCAACAAGGTTCAGAGACTATGAAGTCTTTGGTGATTCAGAAATCAATCATGAAGGAGATTTTGTGCATATGGCACTGCTAGCTGAGATGGAACCTGTCTCATTTGATCAAGCAATGACAGAACCATGCTGGATTGAAGCAATGAAGGAAGAGATTCACTCCATTGAAAAAAATGACACATGGGAGCTCACATCATTGCCAAAGGACAAGAAGCCTATCCTAGTAAAATGGGTATACAAGCTGAAATTAAAGCCTGATGGAACTATCTCTAAGCACAAGGCAAGACTTGTTGCAAAAGGATTCTTGCAGAAACAAGGTTTGGATTTTGAAGAAGTTTTTGCACCAGTGGCCAGAATAGAAACCATAAGGCTTGTCATAGCTATTGCAAGTTCAAGAGGGTGGTTAATTTGCCAAATGGATGTGAAATCTGCCTTCTTAAATGGTCCAATAGACAAGGAAGTATATGTGGTTCAACCTCCTGGTTTCTCAGTTCCAGAACAAGAACACAAAGTCTATAGATTGCATAAAGCTTTGTATGGGTTGAAACAAGCACCCAGGGCTTGGAACAAAAGAATAGATGGATTCTTGCTGAAGCTTGGTTTTCTAAGATGCATCAATGAGCATGGTATTTACACCAAAGAAGTCACTACTGAAGCCTCTATAGTGATTTGTTTATATGTGGATGACCTGCTCATCACAGGCAACAACAATGAGCAGATTGAATGGTGTAAAAGGAAGCTGAAACATGAGTTTGAGATGACTGATCTAGGAAGTCTTTCATACTTTCTAGGAATTGAATTTCTCAGGACAGAAGCAGGGATTTTAATGCATCAGAAGAAGTATATCTCTGATATACTTACAAGATTCAACATGGCAGAGTGCAATTCAGTCTCAACACCTATTGAAACTGGCCATTCTCTATGCAATTCCAACACTGAAAATTCAGAAGATGATGCAGTGGACTCAACTCTGTTCAGACAGATGATAGGGTCTCTAAGGTATGTTTGCAACACAAGACCTGATCTAGCCTATGCAGTGGGATTAGTGAGCAGGTATATGGAGAATCCTAAGCTTTCTCACCTAGCAGCAGTGAAGAGAGTACTGAGGTATCTCAAAGGAAGCATGAACTATGGCATAATGTTTCCAGCACTCAGAAAATCAGAACAGAGCAGAAAAATGAACATCATTCATGGATACACTGACTCTGATTGGTGTGGTGACAAGGATGATAGGAAGAGCACAAGTGGCTACTTATTCAAGCTTGGTGAAGCACCTATTAGTTGGTGCTCAAAGAAACAGAAAGTAGTTGCACTCTCCTCTTGTGAAGCTGAGTATATATCAGCATGTTTTGGTGGACAACAAGCTCTATGGTTGAAGGTAATACTCATGGAATTGGGATTGCAGAATGATGAGCCAATGGTGATATTCGTTGACAACAAATCAGCAATAAACTTGGCAAAGAATCCAGTAGCTCATGGAAGAAGCAAACATATAGAGACCAAATACCATTTCATAAGAGATCAAGTGGAGAAGAACAAATTAAGCTTGGTTTTCTGCAAATCAAGTGAGCAACTAGCTGACATATTAACAAAGCCTTTGAAGAGGAGTGATTTCGAAAGGCAAAGGAATCAATTAGGTGTTGTTAGTATAGATAGCATGAATTAAGGGGGTGTGTTAAATTGTAATTCATTGCTAATTAGAAGTTAGTTGTAATCCTTCTATAAATAGAAGGTTGTAATTCAAAAAGTTGTTAATGCATTCTAAAAAAGGAATGATTCAGTTTTTGATCATTTCATTGCAAGATTCATTCCCTCTTCATTCTCATTAACTCTCCTCAATAACTCTCACACAAAAACAACTTCAATTCTTCTCTTTTTATACACGAATTCTTCTTCTTCACTTACTTTCTTTTCTGTTCTTGCTGCAACAAAACCAGCAGAAGCAATTGTGCTTCTGGTTTCAACATATTCAAGTGTGAAGTCAGTTCATATTGGATATGATGAGAGAAGTGAAATAATTGATAAGTGAAAAAGACTTATGAAACTAATGATTTAAGGTTTTAGTTCAAGACAAGATGTCTCATTTGTGACTCTTCACTCTTCTCATGCTCTAGTAACAATGAATTTCCTGTGGTTGGAGTTCCCCGATCAAAGTCTGGTCAAACAAATTATATCAGAGTTAATGGTTCGGCTGAAATACGAACTTAAGGTAGAGCGAACCGGTAATGTGTGGTATCCACACTTGATAAAGAAATTGTTAAGTTTATTCAAATGTGAAGTCACACACTAGATATGAGAGGATAATTGAAATAGCTTATAAGTGGAAAATGATCATAAAACTCATCACTTAAGGTTTTGGTTCAAGGCGTGTTGTCTCATTGTGACTCTTCACTCTTCTCATGTTCCTATAACAATGAAACTTTCTGGTGGTTGGAGGATTATCAGTCAGAGTCGGATCCAACATATTTAACCAAAATAAAATTATTTAAAAAGAAGGGTGTCCAAGAATATATTGTTTGCTTTTTAAAGTAATTTTTTTAAATAAAATGTGATTATGAAAAGGATTAGAATGTCTCATTTTTTTTAATAGCATGAACTTAGCTTCTCCTGGGGAAAAAAAATTATATTTTTGTCTTTTAAATTATAATTATTAACATATTTAAAAAATAAGATTTTAGTTTTAAAATTCTAACTACTCAATGAAATTAGTTAAGAGAAAAAATATATACACTAAAAGTGTAAAATTTTATTACATTATCATCACATTATTCATATTTAATTATCATTAATTCATCTTAAATATAAATAAAAAAGTGCAAAAGATAATTGCATATAAAATTTTAAACTAATAATATATAGATTTACACTCATGAATTACTATGCCTTATTTTAAAAATTAAGAATTGAGCCTTTAACGGAGAATACAAACACATAAAAAATAATAATATAAATCCTATAATAAAGTGGGATTTACTATCTCAAAAATAATACAAATGCCCTCACTATGCTAATATATATTTTGGATAACATACATTAATTTTAGGGAAAAGTCCATAAAAATACCTTAAGTTTTATGTCTTTTGTAAATAAGTATTATAAACTAATTTATCTTCTAAATACTCCTAAACTTTAGTTATAGGTGAAATTGGTCGTTGTATAATGATAATATTAAACTAATAGCATTGAAAAACTCCAATTCATGCATTTTTCTTTTACCTTGATGCTTAGATTATTATTATGTTTTTATTTTTTATATATAAATATTACTGTATTAATCACTTTTAATTTTGTAATTTACTTATCTTCTTCTCAATCAATTTTATATTTTAATGATGATTTCTTTTAGATATCAATCCTGATTAACTTGCATTATTGCATTGCTACTATTGTCGATATGATTGCAATGGTTTCCTTGTTTGTTTAGTAATAATTTATCAATATATTTATATAGGACCCAATTACACCAACAGATAAAGTTTAAAGAAGTAATAATTAGGAAAAAAAATAGTCCATCAAAATGCATAAAGTTTAGACATTTTGACTTCCCCTTAATTTTATTACCATTTGTGGAGTAAGTAAATGAGATAAAATTGAATTGATTTACTACTTCAAATATAATAATTATTTTATTGATTGTAACATATTTTTTTAAATAACGAGTTTAGAGAATTCATAGAAAAGAGTTCAAGGGAAATGAGACCTTCAACTACAAATATAGATCAATAGAGAATTTCTTGATTGGTTTCGAATGAGGGTGAATGACCAACTTGTTGTTATATTCTTATTTGCCACACATACTAACTTTCAATTCTAACTTACATATTTTTTTAAACTTAGATTATGAATCCAGACAAAATAAATTTAATGTCTAATGATCTAAAGTTTCTAGCACGTGGCCCATTAGACATTGCAAGAAGATTTACTGCTTATAATATCAATGGGTTCAAATTTCGAACCTTGGCTTGAGAAGAGGGAATGAGAATGCAAAATAGTGACGTTTTCTTAACCTCTAACACATCCTGTATTTCAAGTAGCGTTGATGGGAACATAAGACAAGCAGACTTACCATATTATGGAAAGTTGGAAGATATCATTGTGATTAACTATTATGGTCAGTTTAGGGTTATTTTTTCAAATATAGATGGACATATACTACACGAGATAGAGTATATAAAATGGACAATTGGAATTTTAATTGTGTTAACTTTGGTAGATTAATTCATAATGGTGATCGAGAAGAACATGAACCTTACAAAGAAGCATCTCAAATACAAATGGTGTATTATGCAGATCATATGCTCAATGAAGGATGGAGTGTTGTTGTGCACCTAAAGTCGAGAGACTTATATGACATGGGAGAAGAAGAAGAACATGATGCATATGAAAATGAGCCATACCAAGAGCAAAACCTTGACCAATTTTGTAATTTAAATGAGGAATATGTGCAATTGGCAACAAACCATGTAATTGATGATATAGTTTAGAAAACTTCACTCTTTCTTGAATACACTATATAGTTACTATCATACTTTCTCAGAGGTAATTGTTTTACGTAGTTAATGCTATTGCTATTTCCTTTCCTTTATGAAGTTACTTATTATGTCATATTGTTATCTAATTATTTTTATCTTATTTTCTATTTTTTCACATGTATACAAAGATATGCCAAAATCGAAGTAGATTTAGAATCCATTAAAATCGTTATCTCAATCACAATGTGTTGCATCTCCAATAGAAGATCCAACTCATTCTTCACCAACAATAAATCATACAGATCCTTCACCATCAGTTCAAGCCCCTTCACAAGCGACACATGACACTGCACCACCAGTACATTCCTTATAAGCTCTTGATGTGCCACCTCCAAAAGTCCTAGAAGAAGTTGAAACATTGACATATCATGTTGGATGTGAGTGCACACATTATTGGGTTGTCGAGGCAATAGGTACAAGTGTTATGTTTACTTCGTATTTATAATAATAATAGGCTTATTATTTATGCGTCATGTTTACTTTATATTTACTTCGTATTTATTGTAGTGGGGTTAGTGGCTGTTTAAAGCTCCAAAGTCTTTCAAATTAGTAACATTTACACATAGAATACAATCTAGCTACTTGATTTTTTTTCTCAATATTTGTAGCATATATGTATTGCAATAAAAACATGAACTAATTAGTCCATAACAGAGGATGAGACCAAAGAAAGTGAAAGATATAATATATTTACATTCATATAGGTGTTCATTTTCAAGATTTAACAATCTAACATTTTACTCGATATTCAACTTTATTGTTATAGACTCGGAAAGAGTTGTCAAGCAGGTTAAGATCAAAGTTAGAGAAGTGAATAACGTATCTATTAGGCTACACATCATTGTGGATTTTGATGAGCAAGATGTAGCCTATAGTGATGCGCAAGGCCTTATTGCTGGATTTTTAGGAACTTTGGCATCTGATTGTAATTTGTTTCCAATAGATTATGATAAGTGGTTTGATGGACGTAGTGATATACCTTCTACCTATTTTACAGAGTGCTTTGATACAATCATAAAGGTATAATAGTTATGCATGTGTAAATTTTTATCTCTAATATTATTTTATGTTTATATGTAAAATTGGTATTGACAAATTCATGTCACTTTTTGGAAGCATCACTTTTGTTTTAGGACTAGTGAACGCATTTCAAGACGATATTGCAAACTTAGTCTTGAGAGAAAATGGTATACAAGTAGGCAAAGATTATGGGATGAGTTCTCTGATCCAGCCAAGACTAGAGAATAAATCATAAGAAATGTTCCAATTGGCATAGACAAAGATTAATGAAATCGTTTTGTTCACTATCGTCTGAGACCATCAACTATGGTATATAAATTGACATTACTTTGGTTATTTGAATTTTTCTATAGCTATTTATTTGATTACCGTATGAATATGTAATTGTTTTTTCATAGGAACTTTGTAGGAAAAACAAAGAAATTCGAAAGAAGCAAGTAATTCCACATACTGGTGATTCTAAGCCTAATTCAAGAACAAGGTGTGAGATGGTAGTGACATTATGATGTTACTTTTTATTTATTTAGAAAAGCTCAATTTTGAATTAAGTTTTCTATATTTTAGATGGTGAATGGGAAGCCACGAGGTCATGAAAACTTATATGTTGCCACTCATAAAAGGAAGGATGGAACATTTGTAATTGAAGCGACAAGGAATATAGTGGTAAGTTCAATCTAATTAAGTAATCTTGTTTGCATGCAATGAATTTTAATCTTCAATTTTTTACAAATGATAATATTTTTGCATGCATGTGGGAACAAATTCAAGAGGCTTTGACTCAAACCAATGTTGATGAATCTGAAGCTTCTCCTTGTGATTCAGTTGGTAGAGTGATGGGACCATATCACTCTGGGAGAGTGTTAACCATGGGCATGGGAGCAGTTCCTATGAATACATATAGGAATACTAGACTTCGAGTTTCTGATTTGAGTCACTCTTCATCATTTGTTGTCGCATCTTCATCTTATAACGATTGGCGAGAAAGATGCAATAATTTGAAATCAGCATTTAAGTCCTACATCATAATAAAAGAAGGAGGAATCCCTGAAAAATTGGCTAACTTCTTTACACATGTATGTGCAAGTATCATTTTTATATTCAGTATTTTGTTTGTTTGTTTCATTTTCTTGATTTGAATATAATGAAATTTGGTATATAAATAGGAGATAATATGTTGTTGCATTAGATTTCAAGAATCATAATCCAACCATTCTTCTTGCATTCAACTTGTTTATTCATATACCTCCCTAATCAATGGTATTCATTGGTATAAGGTCGAACCTCAAAGAATATGCTATTGTTGAAAGCTCATAATTGGAGGAGCAACTTTCTCATACTTTTTGGTTTAGTTTTGAATCTCCTAAGAAGCTCTATAAACTATTGTTCAATAATTTATTTCTTAGGCTGCTATCCAGTATTGTTTCTATTATTTGATTTTCTATCTAACCTATAGCCCATATACTTACACAATAAAACAGAAAAAACTTCACTATCTCCCTAAAGAGAAGAAAACTCATATTGCAGATATAATATCTTGTCTTTGTTAACATTATTGCATCTATAGAAATATATTACTCAAGTGTGCATAATTATAGGACATGCAATATTATATGAACCAAATGTATATAATGATGCAGTAATTATCAATGTTTTTTTTTGTTCCAACTAAATATTTTCATTTTATTATTTCAGGAAAATGATGATGCAAATATGCTTGATACACATTTGGGCTCAAGAGGATCATCTAGAGTCAGCAACATTTATGATTTATATTATGTATTTTGTTTTTAAAGTGTCATATGAGACTACTTTTAGTTTTTTGAGATTTTATGGTGTATTTGAATTTATAATGAATGATGGATTATAATTCTTTCAACTATGTTACGCTACCTTGATTATTTGCAATGAAATTTTATTATTGTTAAGAACATTTCTATTTAGTAATGTATATTTAAATAAAAATGATAAATTAATGAGATTAAAGTTGTGAAAAATATGAAATTAAACATTACAAAAACTTCCTCAAATAGTGGAAGTTTTTAACCTCCATAAATAGTGGAGGTTTCTAACCTCCATACATAGTGCAGGTTAAAAACATCCACAAATATTGGAGGTTAATGACCTCCACAAATAGTGGATATTAAAAACCTCCACAAATAAACTGCTACAAATGTATAGATACTAGAGGTTTTTTAAAAGCTCCGGAAAATGCTTCTAGTGGTCATAATTGTGGAGGTTTTTGAAACCTTTGCAAGTTATATTGTGGAGGTTAAAAACCTCCGTTAATCACAAAAAAACCTCTACTAAATACAAAATCTATTATAGTGGCTCCAAAATCATGGGTTGATTTATTTTTTTCATTTTTACACTTCTCATTTTACCATATCATAACTTTATCTCCCTCTTCCTTTTTACTCTTCCACCAAACTCCATAACTCTTTACATAATCATCATAACTTATTAAAACTTTTATATAAAACTTAATATTCGTGTGTTATTTATTTTGTGTAATTGTATAAATAACTTACTATTTATTTATTGGTTTTTATATTATATTATATTTTAATATATTTTTTAGGTTTTTTCATGCAATATTAAAAATTTATAGTTAAAAATATATATGATGGTAAATATTAAAAAATATATATTTAATAAATATGTAAAAAATAACCAAAATAATCATAACATAAACAAGCATCATACATTTTTCTGTAATTTACTATGTAAAAAAATCTTTATACCTTACTCAAACAAAATATATTAGTTTATATTCAGTTTTCAACTAAGATGCCAAAATATAAACAAATTATAATCTCATAGTTTATAATTTCACAATTTATAATCTAAAACTAAAAACATAATCTATACCAAACGCACACTACATATTCTGTTTTTTGTACTATCAATGGTATCCTAACATTTTTTGGTAAAGAACTAATCATTTTTGGGGTACATAGCTGTCCATCCGAACAAATATTGCTTACAGTAATCGAGCTTGTTGGGGATGCTTGAAATATGTTATTGTATTAGTCCCACATTGTCTAGCATTGGAATAGAGTAACCAATATTATATATTGGACTCAAGTCTCTTTTATAATGTGCACCAGATATAAGCATCAAATAGAAACACTCATGGGCAGGTGGGCCCATGGATGTGATAGAGTTTGTAATCCTTATTCTCTAATAATACATAGTGGTATTCTCTCAATGCTCTCAAGGACGTAGGCACAATTGGCCGAACCTCGTTACCAAACCTCTTGTGTTATTCTCTTTTCTCTATACTCTTTTACTATTTGATTGCTTGCTTATTCCCAACAGAACTTTTGACCTTTTTGGTCTTTCTAGGGATCTAGCGGAGCATTATACACTAATAAACCAAAGTTTTTTTATTGACCACATACTCTTCTAGTCATTATTTTATCTTTAAATTTCAATTTGGTACATGTTAAATGGTGTGTTTTTCATCTGGTCTGATTTAAGGCATATTAGAGATAGGTGATGTTGGTTCTATGTAACTATGGGATAGATAAGTGAGGGATGGAATTGTGTTAGGATTAGGACTTTCATTTTGGACAACAGTGGGATTAGAGGAAATGGATTAGAAGGGAAATACATTTTCAAAGAAGATTACATTTCTAGAAAACAATATGATGTGGGATTTGAGGTCATATAGGATATCCCTTTGAACCCTCCTTGTAGCCTATGAACATAGTTTTTGTAGCCCTTGGATCAAATTTGGTCATGTTTGAGAGAATAGTGTTGGAAAAAGCTAAACATCCCAAACACTTTTAAGTGGCTTATGCTAGGTAATTGATTATATAAGCATTGATATAGACTTTTATCTTGGAGAAGAGGAATTGACACTTTGTTATTGAGATGAACAACATCTTGGATTGAAAAATTTCAAAGTTTGGATGGGATACAAGACTGAAAAACAAGGATCTAGCAACATTTAGTATGTGTTGATGTTTCCTCTCAACAATCCCATTTTGTTGAGAGGTTTCTATACAAGTTCTTTGATGAATGATTACCTTAGAAGCTAGGAAGTCATTCATCAAGAATTCAACACCATTATCACTCCTAAGACATTTCAGTTTTGTTCTAAGCTGAGTTTCAATATAAGATATAAAGTTGGTTAAGTGCAATCTTGTTTCTGCATTGGATTTCATGGGTATAACCCAAGTGAATCTACTATAATAATCTACTAGAGTTAGAAAGTACTTTTGGCCAAAAATAGATGGCACATCATAGGGTCCCCATATATCAACATGTAAAAGGTCAAAAGGTTTACTTGTGCATGTTGTACTAGGGGGAAAACGAGTTTCTTTTGTTTAAAGATATGGCAAACATCACAAGGTACAATCCCTTCATTCAAAGTAAAAGAAAATTGTTTGCTAACCAAGTAAAATAGTTTGGGAAACAAGCCCAAATGTCATGTGCCATAGAGAAGTATCTACCTGTTTATTTGTAAGGCTTTGAAAAACAAAAGAGTTAAATAGTAAGTGTTTTGTTGGACTAAGATTGAGCACATATAATCCTTGTTGAAGATTAGCTGAACCAATCATCATCTTAGAGATATTCTGCAATATCACATTGATTTTGAGAGAAAATCAAATGATAATGTATGGTTTTAACCAACTTATGCACATAAACAATATTGGCTAGAAATTGAGGCACAAATAACACGTCTTCAAGCTCTAGATTATTGGTGAGTCTAATAGTTCCAGATATATTTGTGTTTATTTTTTGGTCATTTGGTAAAGTCATCAATATAGGAGGAATGTTTTTATGGACACTGAAAAGACTAAGGTCATAGTTGATGTGATCTATTGCACCTGTATCTAAGAGCCATTGGTGATTAATGATACCTGGAGATGAGGAGTGCATATCAGTGGGCATGGTACTATTGACATCAGAATTTGCTATGTGACTTGAGTTTCCCTTGTTCTAATTCAAAAGGGCCAGAATTCCTTCCACACCTTTTCAATAAAACCCCTTGAACTGGTATGTGTTTCTCTACTCCTATCAGAAGTGAGAGTATTACCTTCACCATCTAGAGGGAAAACCATGAAGTTATTGGCCATCTTGGTTGATCTAGTTGATTGGAAACCTGGGGGTATTCTTGCTTAAGGAAGGAGGTTTCAATGGTGTGATTTGTCCTTTCACAAAAGGTACACAATTTATTTCCTTGACCCCTGCCACCACTGAATCTGTTGCCGCTTCCTCTAAAACTTGGTCCTCCTCTGTCTTTAGAGTATATGTTTACTCCACTGTTGTTTCTGAATTGAGAGTTTTGTTGGAGTTGATGGTTAGGATCTTGGGCTCAAGATCTAAGGTTGGGGCAGTGTTGTTGTTGATCTGTCTTTCTTGTTGGATAAGCATGGAGAATACTTTTACAATCTCACGTAGAGGATCAATTAACATTTTTGTGATCTTACTTGAGTAAAGTGGTCGTTCTGCCCTTTGAGGAATCATATCACATAATCATGATCATGATAGGCTCTAAGTGATTCAACTCCACCATAAGAACAAGGTATGCTACATTTACATGTTTTGATGGGCCTGGAATTCTCTATCTCTTTCCACAATGTCTTCAATTGGGTGAAATAATTTAAAATGTTAATATGTCATTGATTAAGATGTTAGAACTCCTCCTGTATTTTTTTGCAATTCTAAAAATATCCCCTTGCGAGAACCTTTCAAGCAAATCTTTCCACACATATGCTGCAAGATCTATCCACAAAACACATTTGGCGATCCCTTCTTCAATTGAGTGTTGTATCCAAGAAAGTGCCATGGTCTTACATCTTAGCCAAACACCATGTGAATGGTCATCGAAAGGGGATTGAGGGGCACTCCCATCAATGAATCAAAGCTTGTTCTCAGATTGGAGGGTGAGTTTCATTGCTCTTGCCCATGAATGGTAGTTTTTTCCATTCAATGGAGGCGTCACAAGAATAAGGGTTGGGTTTTCATTTGAATGGAAAAAATATAAAATATGGGTTTGAAGGATTGTTATGATAGTCTGGTATATTGCTCTGATTCACCACTGTTGTAAAAAAAAGTGGAGAATGTGAGTAGCAATAGAGAAAAGAAAAAAAGGAAGGGTGTTGAACATGAATATACCATCATAAAATCACAAATTTAGAGAAGAGAGAAAGGTTAAAGAATGTGAGTAGCCAAATTGCATTATTCATTCATGATTAATCCCATATGACACAATAGATACTTATACAAAGGAAAAGAAACATAATTTACTAAAGGAAGAAATTAAGGGGAAACAATTTTGATAGAAAAGTTGTTAACTACAACTAAAGATAATGGGCCTTAAGCCACAAAGGTCCATCCACAAATAAAATAACATGAAGTATTTCCTTATACGCCAATGCCATAGCATAAGCCACGACAATACAGTCACAGTGAGCAAGTATGGTCAGAAAGTAAGGCCACATGGTCACAACTTGGCCAACATAACTCATTAACATGCACAACCATGTCAAGGATGAAGGACACACCACTTAATAGTACCATAATGAAAAATGTATCAACTTAATCCTTTATTTTTAGATGTTTTTAGATTTCACCTTAGTGACATGATAGTGTGTGTTCTTTTTCTTCTCAGTATACCACATTCTGGTCTAGATTCCTTTCCAGTAAATATTCTACGCATCTTTCTTAGTTCGTCTCTTTTCTCACATTTGTTCATTTTCACAATTTCTCTATATTTAACCAAGAATGTAGTTGTTGGCAAGGGGTCTCAAACAATAACTTAAATAAGTTACAATTGATAAACATAAAAAAATAGACAATTATTTATTGAAGAATGAAATTAAAATATAAAAATAAGATAATGAATGAAAACAATATTTAGTATAAATTTCATTAAGAATAAATATTCACTTTTATCCTTATAAATATTGATGTGATTATTAAAAAAGTAAAACATTAAATTAGTATTTGGAGATTTCTAAGTGTGTCAAAATTATCTTTGGACTAAAGTATCCAAAAAAAATAGTTATAAAAAATGTCAAAATAACCAATATTTTTAACAAACATTTTGGATTTTCTAATTTTTCAAAGACAAATTGGTTCGTATGAAAAAAAAATAAAGGGTGTAATATTTATGAGTCAATCATGATTAAATATAAATGATAGATGATGTAATAATATCGTATGAATTCATACATTGCTAGAGCATATATCTTTTATTTTATTCATTTTTTCTCAAAAATGAAATTGAGGAAACAAAATGATATCATTCTACTAACAAGATGTTAGATGTTAGTTTAGTGTGTAAGATCTCACTAAATCCTTGGTATAATCAAAAGTTCGATTCATAAAAGTAATGATAGTTATGAAAGGCATCACGAATCCCGAAAAAATAAAACTCTTTAAATTTGTGACATGCATATTTATAATCCCCCACCATGGTTTTTGCATAGTGAGCTAAGGAGAAAAACAGGAACATACAACACCAATTGTTATCTTCTCCTTTCTTTCTTTCTTCCAACAAAGTGATGCCTCTATCACTACCACTCCATTCTCCTCTTCCCAACACTTCTTTATTTCTCCCTTTATCATCTCACCCACCCAATTTCACTTTATCTACTCTCCCTACTATTAACCTCCACCGCCGCCGCCGCATCAACCACCACCACCGTTCCTTAACCACCACCACAACCATAAGAGCCAGTGTAATTCAATACGATACGACCCAACAACAGCCTCTGCTTCAAGTCAACGATCTGAAGGCTAAGATCGTTGAAAACGGTGTCGAGATTCTTCATGGCGTTAACCTCACTGTTAACCAAGGAGAAGTTCATGCCATCATGGGGAAGAATGGTTCTGGAAAGAGTACTTTTGCTAAGGTTGGTTAATCTTATTAGTTTTCTCTTTCAATTTCAATTTTCATTGTTTGGTTTATGATTGATTGGAAATTGTTATGATATGCTACATAGTGTAATTGGTTATCATATCATTCATTACCAAGGTTTTATAATACGTTTTTCAGGAGTTAAATAAAGTGATTTTAAATTTCATGAAGCTAATTTATTTTGAACTTGGGTATAATTGTAAAAAAAAAGTACTTTTAGTAAAAGCTTTTTTGTTTACATAATTCAGGAGGTTTTTTAGAGAAGCTAGAAAATATAGCTTCTCATAAAAGCACTTTTCAGCTTTTTAGAATAAGCTTAACCAAACAAATATATGTGTCAGTAGTGTTTTTTGTATTAAAGAAGTGTTTTTTTGTGGGAAAAAGCTTAGGCAAATTGTCCCATAGTTTAGTTAAACATTTTTTTACATAAATTAGGAGCTTCTTTAGAGAAGCTAGAAAATATAGCTTCTAGTTCAGCTTCTTAGCAAAAGATTTACCAAAAAATATGTAAGTTGCAAACTAGCAATAGTGGTAATTTTGATTAAAGGTGTTTTCTGTGTGGAAAAAGCTTAAACATCGGCCCTTGCTTGTTTCAAATACCATCCATCAATTATTAATCATGCTAACTAAAATTAATGCTATTTTGCATCAGTGAATACTGTTGTGCAGTGGAACTAATGTAAATGATAAATAGAAATTAAAATGTTTGACTTGATTCTGAAGCATTTTCCTATATGCAGGTTCTTGTTGGCCACCCGGAGTACGAAGTTACCGGAGGCAGCGTCGTGTTTAAAGGGGAGAATTTGCTTGACATGGAACCCGAGGAAAGATCCCTTGCTGGTCTTTTTATGAGCTTCCAATCCCCTGTTGCGATTCCTGGTGTTTCTAATGATGAGTTTCTAGTCATGGCTTACAATGCTCGAAGAAGAAAGCTTGGCCTCCCTGAGCTTGGACCACTAGAGGTATGTCATTGGCATCAATTATCTTATTTCTCAGCACGGCTTTAGTCGTTTTTAAATTGTGAATTACACTCTTATTCTGTCTTGCAGTGCTTTTCTTACCTGATGGAGAAACTCAAACTTGTTAACATGAAACCTGACTTTCTCAATAGGAATGTCAACGAAGGATTTAGCGGTGGTGAACGCAAACGCAATGAGATTTTGCAGCTTGCGGTATCTGTTAACTTAAATTTCAATGTTATATACTTGTCTTGTACTATAACATTTGGCTTTAACTTCCATCCATGGTGCAGGTTTTGGGGGCAGACTTGGCTATTCTGGACGAAATTGATTCTGGATTGGATGTTGATGCACTTAGAGATGTAGCAAATGCAGTCAACCAGCTTCTGACCCCAAAGAATTCTCTGTTGATGATAACTCATTATCGACGACTTCTCGATCTCTTAAAGCCTACACATGTCCATGTTATGGTAAGTTATAAGTGACCTCTAATTTTATTGTAAGTTTTGGAGTTGAAGAGAATGTGTCAGACTCAGAGTGGAGAGAGAACAGATAGTGTTTCCCTTACCCATTGCTCTCATTTAATTTACTTGAGACAGAAAGTAAACTGAGTTGCTTCAGGGAACAACACTTACCACTCTAATATTTATATATACAAAAGAATAAATACATTTTTCATTTACTAAATGGTATGAAGAGTTAGCTATGTCATATACCTCTAGTGATCTTCCCTTAGAATATTAACCAAAGTTCCAATGATACGTTAAACACTATCACTATTTCCAACAAAATTTAGATGTTCAGTTTCAGAGTTGTAGGTGCTTTACCTTAGTATGAATGTACTCACTTCTAGCAACAACAACAAAAGTAGATATTGATGATTAAGTTGAAAAGTTGGTTTTTAAGCTTGTACAGTTTTGTTGAATAACTTGCATTTTGTGGAAGTTTCTTATTTACAACTTCTACTCTCTTACTAATAAATAATAATAATAATGTGGAAGCATTAATCTAAAGTTCTGTTGATATCATAGATAAGTTTTCCATATCATAATTGTATAACATATGGGTTTTATTTATTGAAATCAAAATGCCACTCTTGTACCATTCTCTCCCCCTTTTCATTCTCCTCCACCTCCTTCAAAGGTTCATTGTGATACTACTTCATTAAGAGGATGTCACGAACTCACTATTGGAAAAAGGGTCCAAAAAGCATGTAGACATGAGCAGACTACTACAACAGCAATCAAGCCTTTATTCCACTAGGTGGGGTTGGCTACATGTTCCTTGACAAAATATTGATATGTAAGTCCTTCATAATCATTTCCCTTATAATTTTTATTGGTCTCCCTCTTCCTCTAAGAACCGACTAACTTCTAATTGATATACTTCCTTACGGGAGCTTCTACCAGACACAAGCAGACTATTGAATCTAGAAATTCAAGTAAAGGAGGAACCTGAAGTAGATTTTCTAAACCATGTACTTGATTTTTCAGACCTTTTAGCTCCCAATACCTCAAATGATAATGAGATAGCCTCCGATTTTTGTTGCTGTTACGTAATTTTCAAGATTACTGTGTATAATATACAATTTTCTGCTTTATTCAATTCAATGGTAATAGGCTGTAACTTTATCATCTGATACTGAAATGTTTTTCTTCTTATTTTATAGATTTTTTCCTGTGTTACTTGTAACCTAAAGGTTTAGATGCTAAAATGACAACTTGTAAAAAATTGGAGAGCACAGAGTCTCTGCTTCTTAGTTTTAGGATTATTTTTCTTGAGGGAAAAAGGTAACTTAGAATTAAACATATACCTGTGATTATGCTGCTCGTTGATGTTTTTATCATTACCGCTAAATCCTCCCTCTGAAAGGATTTTACTTTATTTTGCTTGGAAAGCAACCATAGACAGTGCATGTGAAGTTCAGTGTTTGTATGTAGTACATCGATGATGTAAAGTAACATGACTGGACCTGTATTTTTCTTTAAAAATTCAGGAGAAAGGGAAAATTGCAAGGACAGGCGACATATCTCTGGTAGCAGTTATTGAGGATAGTGGATATGAAACCGTCTCTGCTTTAACTTAGTGCAGCTAGTATTGGTATCCTCTCTGACTTCGCAAAATTTTTTAGCATGCTTCAATTTAAAGTAACTTGTTTGTATGATGTTGTGGATATTTGCATGACTTTTCCATATAAAATCGTGATTGAGAATTTATAATAACATAAATAGGTTGAATGATGAGTAAAAAAAATTTTAAGCTACTAATGACAGGCCTTGTAGTGTGAGGGACCATAGCTGTATTTTCTTTTTCATTGAAACATGACATTTGTACTCTTCTGCTTTGATTTTGGTATGTTTGCTGCAAATGTAGATGACAGAGTATTGCACTGGGCTGCATTTAGTAGTTGTATCTTTTGGAACTTTCTTCCATAAGGTTGAACATTGGAAATTGATTGTTTCACCGCCGGAAAATGTCATTCAACATTAACTATCAAAAGTTGATATAGTTGCATTTTTTGTACTTTCCTATGCCAAGAATAACAGTTATTGACCCTATGCCTGATGAAGTGTTAACTATATGTTTTACAATCATACTTGATAAATGGGGTTGTTATTTAATATTACTGAAATCATGCCGTGTCCTCCAATGTTTTAGCATCTAGCTTGCTAAGTTGAGAATATGGTGGCACTTGTCAACCAAATATTTAATCCTTTACTTATTAGCCTAATATTTTATAGGTTCAAACTGGAGTTTCTTGTAGATGCTTTTTTCTGTAGTAATTTGCTGGAAGTTACGAAAAACTAGGGTTGAAACTCTGCATCAACATCACTACCGATGATGAGCAGATTTTTACTTCAGGATAGATGCTTGAGTTCAGCCCGCACTACCTGGTAATATTCATTCATTTGAGTTTCAAAAGGCTTTGTTCCAAATTCTAAGCAATGCATTTACTGGGATATTGTTATTCCAAAACATTACAGTTTTACATTGTTTCTTACCATATATTGCTTAATTGCTAATGGTTGGGTAGAATATGGGTAAAATATTTTTGACTAATCTAATTGAAGCAAATAGTAGTTAGATCCTTCAAACATTGCTTGATGCTATCAAGCAGCTTAGTGTCAAGTTATGCTGAGTCATTTGTTAAAGAAAAATTGTCAAATTGTTAGTTTCATCTTGCTGTAGGACCTTTTCCATGCCTCCCAATTTGTGGGCATGTTCTAATTGTGTTCAAGCTTCAGTTTATATTTTAAACCTTGTAGATTATTTTGAGTTTGGGTAGGGAAAGTATTAATGTGTTGTATATATTTTGATTAATTTATCATTACTTGATAAAGCAAAGCTTTCTAAAATGTCAGTATTTTGTGTTGCAGGTAAGTGTGTCATAGTGAAGCACTTGCACTAACTATCCTGAAGTCTCCTTTCAATTTTCTTCCCCAATTCTCTTAGCTGCATTTTGAAAACGTAGAAGCAGACTGATGCAGATGTTTATGTTTCATCACTTGGGTCATAATCTTCTGGGCATTTTTACAGTAGGCTTTGATAGCAAAATACATAACAGTTGAATTATGCATTTACCAAATTCTCCAATGAATCTGTAGCATGCAGATTCTGAAGTTTAGCTTGTCTTTTTATTTATATATTTTAAGGACTTTTTCAGTGCTTATTATCTCCCATTAGCCAATCTTAGTTTCTCTATATGCAATTGCTTTCGCTTAATAGTTAATAATACATTAGTTAACACATTAGCGTAATAGTTAATGCAGCTAAATTTGTATAATCTGCCAATCTACATTAGCCACAAAATCTTAGTTTCTCTATATGCAATTACTTCCGCTTAATAATTAATACCAAGTATCAAAATCATAAAAATTGGGGTTACCTTATTTTTCTTCTCTGTCCGTAAGCAATGATAAGAATAGTCAATTGTCATCAGCATGTCTCCTTAAATAGTTTCAAGTGATGCATCCACACATGGGGAGAGAAAAAAGTATAAATTTACGAAAAAAAATTGTGTAGAGTACATCATATAAAGACAATCAATATAATCTTAATAACACATTAAAAATTTAATTCTAATTAAAATCTAGTCATAAATAACACCAAAAAACAAATATATATATTTTCAATTCACCAAACCAAAGCTCCACTGGCTTAAGAGTACGCTGTCTCATTCATTCCCAAGAAATTATCAAAAGTTAGTACTGAGTTTCATTTCAATGGAAATTAATTTTTCTTCTGATGCCTCCTCCTGAAGCCACTTGCATAATACCTTAACCCCATTTCAATTTTTGGGTCTTTACTAAAAGCAAATAAAAGCAGAAAATTATTATGCACATCATTATCATTTTCTTCTATAAATGACCAGAAACAGTAATCCTCAATACAAATTATTTTTCGATCAGTACAGACATCATTCTGAAAGATACAAAGACAAAATTGACTTCTCTAAAGAAAAATACCATAAAGCAAGAAACAAGGGTGGCCTCATAGCAACTAACTGGGGTCATGCGCCAAAAAACTCAAGTTGCAGTGTTTTATCTAATCTAAAACTGTACATGGTCAACAGTATTGCCTGTACATACAAACTTTGAGGAAAAAATTGAATGAAAAAATGACTTATTTTGACATGCACATAATATTGCCTCGGTCAAATTGTAGTCACACTGAATTCAGAACCAAGTGGGGAACCGGAAATTGTATCTATGATCAAATCAAGGTGCAGAACGGGTAGTTCTAGTTTCAATTCCAAAAATATGGATGTGTTTTACTTGTATAAATGTAGGGAGGCCAATCAGCAAGCACCATGCTTACCTGAAAGAGAGAAAACATAAATATTGATAAATCTCAGCAACCAAGAAAAGGAAGAAGAAAATAAGTAAATTACAAGCTACATTCTTCAGTTTTATTCAAGTGATACTAAATCCTATCATGTCTAGGACACTCATTCAATACAACATTCTCATTTCTACTACATTGAATTTATACTCTTGTTGGCATTTTACCACTCACCAATCAGTCTCATAACATTGCGGGTTGTGCAATAAAATTTCACCTTAAAATTGAGTGGCACCTTTATTTCATATGACACCTGATATACTACGCTCTTTCAGTTTACATGTCCCTAAATTTTCCCAAAATCTAAATCTGTATAAATACAAATCTTTAAACTTTGGACATGAAATACTATAAGCACCATCTTAGAGCTCTGATCAACCAAGAACAATGTAGAAACTCATTAATCATTATATTTTCAAGTTACTGATAATTCTTTCCAGCAAAGTCTTGGCACTCACATTTATCATACCATTCTCCATCTCCTCATTACATCTCTAGTTTTTTGTGATAAAAGGTATAAAAAATCTCTCTGCAAAGAATAGCATATTTGGAAGTTGACCTTATTCACGAAAGTTTTATTATTTTACAGTTTGACCTGTATTCAACTGACCCGATACGAGGGAAGGTGAAAAGGAAAAAGGGTAGGCAAAGAACCATAAAAAGCAATCAGAAGACAATTGGGCATTGTTAGAAACAAAAGGTGGTTGAGAAAGCAGAATCTGAGAATTGATCACAAAATGTTCAAGAATATGTGACACAATAATGGCCTCTACTTGTTGCTTCCAGATAAGCTAGTTTTTCTCTTATAATTCTGCAGAGATAACTGGGGAGAGGTGGGGGAACCTTATGCATCAGTAGAACATGCTGCGGAGGAGACAGTGAGGAATGCGGCAGAGAAGGAGCTTCTGCCATCAAAGATTGGATTCAGAAGGCTGTGTACCATGTAGACACAGAAGGTAGTTGAGGAGACAGAGAGAGAGAAGGAGTTAGGTATAATAGATTTTCTATTTCTGAATTGATAAATGAGTACAGTGTGTAAGCAGCTACTTATAGTAAGTGGTAGCTGAGCTTCACTTGACAGCTCAGCAATCCTACCCTAAATAAGCTTAGCTGAAATACATAATATTACCTACTCTTAATAGGCATATATGCTTTAATAAGCATAACAAAAAATGTAGAAAGTAACACTACAACCAAAACCCAACTACACTAGCTTGAATAAGTATCCAATGCCATATGATTATTACTTTTATTTCCTATATTTTAGGAAGTCCACAGTCAATGTAAAACTTTGTTGAATCTCTATAATATGAATACTTTAGGAAGTCATTAGCTCTTACTGATTCCTTGCTTCTTCTGAGGATGGACTCGGTCCAGGTAGGGAGCAATTATGACTTCTGACCCCAAAGAATTCTCTGTTGATGATAACTCATTATCGACGACTTCTCGATCTCTTAAAGCCTACACATGTCCATGTTATGGTAAGTTATAAGTGACCTCTAATTTTATTGTAAGTTTTGGAGTTGAAGAGAATGTGTCAGACTCAGAGTGGAGAGAGAACAGATAGTGTTTCCCTTACCCATTGCTCTCATTTAATTTACTTGAGACAGAAAGTAAACTGAGTTGCTTCAGGGAACAACACTTACCACTCTAATATTTATATATACAAAAGAATAAATACATTTTTCATTTACTAAATGGTATGAAGAGTTAGCTATGTCATATACCTCTAGTGATCTTCCCTTAGAATATTAACCAAAGTTCCAATGATACGTTAAACACTATCACTATTTCCAACAAAATTTAGATGTTCAGTTTCAGAGTTGTAGGTGCTTTACCTTAGTATGAATGTACTCACTTCTAGCAACAACAACAAAAGTAGATATTGATGATTAAGTTGAAAAGTTGGTTTTTAAGCTTGTACAGTTTTGTTGAATAACTTGCATTTTGTGGAAGTTTCTTATTTACAACTTCTACTCTCTTACTAATAAATAATAATAATAATGTGGAAGCATTAATCTAAAGTTCTGTTGATATCATAGATAAGTTTTCCATATCATAATTGTATAACATATGGGTTTTATTTATTGAAATCAAAATGCCACTCTTGTACCATTCTCTCCCCCTTTTCATTCTCCTCCACCTCCTTCAAAGGTTCATTGTGATACTACTTCATTAAGAGGATGTCACGAACTCACTATTGGAAAAAGGGTCCAAAAAGCATGTAGACATGAGCAGACTACTACAACAGCAATCAAGCCTTTATTCCACTAGGTGGGGTTGGCTACATGTTCCTTGACAAAATATTGATATGTAAGTCCTTCATAATCATTTCCCTTATAATTTTTATTGGTCTCCCTCTTCCTCTAAGAACCGACTAACTTCTAATTGATATACTTCCTTACGGGAGCTTCTACCAGACACAAGCAGACTATTGAATCTAGAAATTCAAGTAAAGGAGGAACCTGAAGTAGATTTTCTAAACCATGTACTTGATTTTTCAGACCTTTTAGCTCCCAATACCTCAAATGATAATGAGATAGCCTCCGATTTTTGTTGCTGTTACGTAATTTTCAAGATTACTGTGTATAATATACAATTTTCTGCTTTATTCAATTCAATGGTAATAGGCTGTAACTTTATCATCTGATACTGAAATGTTTTTCTTCTTATTTTATAGATTTTTTCCTGTGTTACTTGTAACCTAAAGGTTTAGATGCTAAAATGACAACTTGTAAAAAATTGGAGAGCACAGAGTCTCTGCTTCTTAGTTTTAGGATTATTTTTCTTGAGGGAAAAAGGTAACTTAGAATTAAACATATACCTGTGATTATGCTGCTCGTTGATGTTTTTATCATTACCGCTAAATCCTCCCTCTGAAAGGATTTTACTTTATTTTGCTTGGAAAGCAACCATAGACAGTGCATGTGAAGTTCAGTGTTTGTATGTAGTACATCGATGATGTAAAGTAACATGACTGGACCTGTATTTTTCTTTAAAAATTCAGGAGAAAGGGAAAATTGCAAGGACAGGCGACATATCTCTGGTAGCAGTTATTGAGGATAGTGGATATGAAACCGTCTCTGCTTTAACTTAGTGCAGCTAGTATTGGTATCCTCTCTGACTTCGCAAAATTTTTTAGCATGCTTCAATTTAAAGTAACTTGTTTGTATGATGTTGTGGATATTTGCATGACTTTTCCATATAAAATCGTGATTGAGAATTTATAATAACATAAATAGGTTGAATGATGAGTAAAAAAAATTTTAAGCTACTAATGACAGGCCTTGTAGTGTGAGGGACCATAGCTGTATTTTCTTTTTCATTGAAACATGACATTTGTACTCTTCTGCTTTGATTTTGGTATGTTTGCTGCAAATGTAGATGACAGAGTATTGCACTGGGCTGCATTTAGTAGTTGTATCTTTTGGAACTTTCTTCCATAAGGTTGAACATTGGAAATTGATTGTTTCACCGCCGGAAAATGTCATTCAACATTAACTATCAAAAGTTGATATAGTTGCATTTTTTGTACTTTCCTATGCCAAGAATAACAGTTATTGACCCTATGCCTGATGAAGTGTTAACTATATGTTTTACAATCATACTTGATAAATGGGGTTGTTATTTAATATTACTGAAATCATGCCGTGTCCTCCAATGTTTTAGCATCTAGCTTGCTAAGTTGAGAATATGGTGGCACTTGTCAACCAAATATTTAATCCTTTACTTATTAGCCTAATATTTTATAGGTTCAAACTGGAGTTTCTTGTAGATGCTTTTTTCTGTAGTAATTTGCTGGAAGTTACGAAAAACTAGGGTTGAAACTCTGCATCAACATCACTACCGATGATGAGCAGATTTTTACTTCAGGATAGATGCTTGAGTTCAGCCCGCACTACCTGGTAATATTCATTCATTTGAGTTTCAAAAGGCTTTGTTCCAAATTCTAAGCAATGCATTTACTGGGATATTGTTATTCCAAAACATTACAGTTTTACATTGTTTCTTACCATATATTGCTTAATTGCTAATGGTTGGGTAGAATATGGGTAAAATATTTTTGACTAATCTAATTGAAGCAAATAGTAGTTAGATCCTTCAAACATTGCTTGATGCTATCAAGCAGCTTAGTGTCAAGTTATGCTGAGTCATTTGTTAAAGAAAAATTGTCAAATTGTTAGTTTCATCTTGCTGTAGGACCTTTTCCATGCCTCCCAATTTGTGGGCATGTTCTAATTGTGTTCAAGCTTCAGTTTATATTTTAAACCTTGTAGATTATTTTGAGTTTGGGTAGGGAAAGTATTAATGTGTTGTATATATTTTGATTAATTTATCATTACTTGATAAAGCAAAGCTTTCTAAAATGTCAGTATTTTGTGTTGCAGGTAAGTGTGTCATAGTGAAGCACTTGCACTAACTATCCTGAAGTCTCCTTTCAATTTTCTTCCCCAATTCTCTTAGCTGCATTTTGAAAACGTAGAAGCAGACTGATGCAGATGTTTATGTTTCATCACTTGGGTCATAATCTTCTGGGCATTTTTACAGTAGGCTTTGATAGCAAAATACATAACAGTTGAATTATGCATTTACCAAATTCTCCAATGAATCTGTAGCATGCAGATTCTGAAGTTTAGCTTGTCTTTTTATTTATATATTTTAAGGACTTTTTCAGTGCTTATTATCTCCCATTAGCCAATCTTAGTTTCTCTATATGCAATTGCTTTCGCTTAATAGTTAATAATACATTAGTTAACACATTAGCGTAATAGTTAATGCAGCTAAATTTGTATAATCTGCCAATCTACATTAGCCACAAAATCTTAGTTTCTCTATATGCAATTACTTCCGCTTAATAATTAATACCAAGTATCAAAATCATAAAAATTGGGGTTACCTTATTTTTCTTCTCTGTCCGTAAGCAATGATAAGAATAGTCAATTGTCATCAGCATGTCTCCTTAAATAGTTTCAAGTGATGCATCCACACATGGGGAGAGAAAAAAGTATAAATTTACGAAAAAAAATTGTGTAGAGTACATCATATAAAGACAATCAATATAATCTTAATAACACATTAAAAATTTAATTCTAATTAAAATCTAGTCATAAATAACACCAAAAAACAAATATATATATTTTCAATTCACCAAACCAAAGCTCCACTGGCTTAAGAGTACGCTGTCTCATTCATTCCCAAGAAATTATCAAAAGTTAGTACTGAGTTTCATTTCAATGGAAATTAATTTTTCTTCTGATGCCTCCTCCTGAAGCCACTTGCATAATACCTTAACCCCATTTCAATTTTTGGGTCTTTACTAAAAGCAAATAAAAGCAGAAAATTATTATGCACATCATTATCATTTTCTTCTATAAATGACCAGAAACAGTAATCCTCAATACAAATTATTTTTCGATCAGTACAGACATCATTCTGAAAGATACAAAGACAAAATTGACTTCTCTAAAGAAAAATACCATAAAGCAAGAAACAAGGGTGGCCTCATAGCAACTAACTGGGGTCATGCGCCAAAAAACTCAAGTTGCAGTGTTTTATCTAATCTAAAACTGTACATGGTCAACAGTATTGCCTGTACATACAAACTTTGAGGAAAAAATTGAATGAAAAAATGACTTATTTTGACATGCACATAATATTGCCTCGGTCAAATTGTAGTCACACTGAATTCAGAACCAAGTGGGGAACCGGAAATTGTATCTATGATCAAATCAAGGTGCAGAACGGGTAGTTCTAGTTTCAATTCCAAAAATATGGATGTGTTTTACTTGTATAAATGTAGGGAGGCCAATCAGCAAGCACCATGCTTACCTGAAAGAGAGAAAACATAAATATTGATAAATCTCAGCAACCAAGAAAAGGAAGAAGAAAATAAGTAAATTACAAGCTACATTCTTCAGTTTTATTCAAGTGATACTAAATCCTATCATGTCTAGGACACTCATTCAATACAACATTCTCATTTCTACTACATTGAATTTATACTCTTGTTGGCATTTTACCACTCACCAATCAGTCTCATAACATTGCGGGTTGTGCAATAAAATTTCACCTTAAAATTGAGTGGCACCTTTATTTCATATGACACCTGATATACTACGCTCTTTCAGTTTACATGTCCCTAAATTTTCCCAAAATCTAAATCTGTATAAATACAAATCTTTAAACTTTGGACATGAAATACTATAAGCACCATCTTAGAGCTCTGATCAACCAAGAACAATGTAGAAACTCATTAATCATTATATTTTCAAGTTACTGATAATTCTTTCCAGCAAAGTCTTGGCACTCACATTTATCATACCATTCTCCATCTCCTCATTACATCTCTAGTTTTTTGTGATAAAAGGTATAAAAAATCTCTCTGCAAAGAATAGCATATTTGGAAGTTGACCTTATTCACGAAAGTTTTATTATTTTACAGTTTGACCTGTATTCAACTGACCCGATACGAGGGAAGGTGAAAAGGAAAAAGGGTAGGCAAAGAACCATAAAAAGCAATCAGAAGACAATTGGGCATTGTTAGAAACAAAAGGTGGTTGAGAAAGCAGAATCTGAGAATTGATCACAAAATGTTCAAGAATATGTGACACAATAATGGCCTCTACTTGTTGCTTCCAGATAAGCTAGTTTTTCTCTTATAATTCTGCAGAGATAACTGGGGAGAGGTGGGGGAACCTTATGCATCAGTAGAACATGCTGCGGAGGAGACAGTGAGGAATGCGGCAGAGAAGGAGCTTCTGCCATCAAAGATTGGATTCAGAAGGCTGTGTACCATGTAGACACAGAAGGTAGTTGAGGAGACAGAGAGAGAGAAGGAGTTAGGTATAATAGATTTTCTATTTCTGAATTGATAAATGAGTACAGTGTGTAAGCAGCTACTTATAGTAAGTGGTAGCTGAGCTTCACTTGACAGCTCAGCAATCCTACCCTAAATAAGCTTAGCTGAAATACATAATATTACCTACTCTTAATAGGCATATATGCTTTAATAAGCATAACAAAAAATGTAGAAAGTAACACTACAACCAAAACCCAACTACACTAGCTTGAATAAGTATCCAATGCCATATGATTATTACTTTTATTTCCTATATTTTAGGAAGTCCACAGTCAATGTAAAACTTTGTTGAATCTCTATAATATGAATACTTTAGGAAGTCATTAGCTCTTACTGATTCCTTGCTTCTTCTGAGGATGGACTCGGTCCAGGTAGGGAGCAATTATGACATCTAACTTTACTAACCATAGAGCAAGGGCAGATGATGTATGGGGCATAGATGCAAAAGATGCAATGATTTCTTCAACCACACCATCAGGAAACTGGCATTTAAACAACCAGTCCTTGTTGATGGCACCAACAAAATCAGCAAGAACCTATAAAAAGTACACATCGGAAAGGAAATAAACGAACGTAGAAAAAAATAAAACTCCAAGTGATGGAAAATTCTATCAAACAGAACGTTAAAACAAAAACCTGCATAAGCTCCACTAAAGTTGAGGTGCGTCTGAGTCGTTTGACCCAGAGCTTATGAGCAGACTTCCTCCAAGCACCCACCAGGGCATCTTCAGGCATAACAGACTGCACAAATAGTATGGAGTAATGGACAAAGAAAATTAATATTCAAGTAGCCATATGCATAAAAACGAACATGCAAACAATTATATGTTAAAAAGGGGCACCCAATACACTAAGCTCCCACGTAGTAGGATCTGTCAATACAAAAATTCAAGAAAGATTGAGAAACAGAGAAAAAGATCAGGCAAATATCACTGCAGTACAGATCTACATTTTGGATCGGAAGTAACAAAATATTGGGCAATTTTCCAAAACGAAGACACCTGTCCAAACAGTACCAAGAAGAATGAAGTATCAGTTTATCCACATACCCCCCTCTAATAGACCATTTAGGTCTAAATCCTCCCTCTAATTATGGGACTGCCATGATCAACTCCTCCAACTGGGGTTTCTACTGATAATCTTATCACAAGTTCCAACCATCTTACATGTGATTCCAACATCTTTTCCTCCAAATGTATCATTCCTACTTTCCTTCCAATTCGTTCCTTTCTTGTACCCTAAATAAGGTATTCATGCTAGCATGCATTGGATGATATAAAAAAGCAGATGAATCACAACTCACCTCAATAGCATATATTGCAGCTTTCAGTGATTGAATCTGTGATGACAAGACTTTCTGATTTGGAAATATATTGTTGTCTTCTTTCTCCTTGCATGTGGCTATGTGGACTGCGTACCTTTCTTCTAGATCAAAATCAAGCTCAAATGTCATGTGGCAAATTTTGCAGTGTCTCTCATCTCTCCAGTAAAGATCATGACAACTCTTACATCTGGCTAGGGAGTCAAGATATGACCTTCTACCATATTTTACAACATTGAGATCTAAATAAAAGGAACTCCAAATCCAAGAATCATATTCTTGAATACGGAGCCATTTTTGCACTTGTTCCTCTCCCTTCTTTCCAGCTGCAATTACCACAGCCCCAGCTGAAGACAAAGAGTCTTGGGCAGTCTCAGTCAGATTCAGATTGTCTACATCAGATATAGGAGAGTAACTGTCTTCTGTAACCATATCCTGCTCAGATTGATCAGAACTTGACATACACCTAATTCCAGTACAATTAACCTTAACCCTAGACATAGATCTGCATAGAGGTGCTTGCCGTCTCTCCAAAGATTCAATAAGAAAAGCCTCCCGTTTCCCTCTATCATCTAGTACTGACACCAAGGCACACAAGGCCTGCGCACAGGTTAAACAAATACAACTGAACATTAGCACTGAAATAGTAATGCATACAACACACATTACACTAATAAATACTCCCTCCATCCTAAAAAAGTGGTAAACTAGCAAAAAGTAGACCCGAATTACAGTTATGGTAATGAATAAAAAACTGTGAAATTGCATACTGTAGTATATAATTGGGTAACAAGGAAAGACATGTTAAATTAGTGGCCTGGTAATTGGCTGATTTGTTAGACATTACATTAAAAGCATGTTCCCTTATTTCTTTTGACTTTTCAATGTTTTACCCTTATTTTGGGACAAAGGATAAGTTTACTCGTTTACTCTAACATATTTTCAAATAAGTAACTAAAAAATCTACCATGCTAGAAAATAAATGTCAAGTTTCAAACAGATCTACGAATAAAAGGACAACCCAGTGCACGAGGCTCCCACTTAGTGCGGTCTAGGGATGGTAGATGTACACAACCTTACCCTTGCATGTAGAGAGGCTGTTTCCAGGAGATTTAGAACTACAAACAAAAAAAAACAAAACTAATCTTTACCTCTGCAGTATCAATCACCTCCCAGTGACCATCCTCAGAAGATTCAAAGTAAACCCTCCAGTGGCCAGGATCATCTGCATTGCAAGGGCCCAAGAAAAGCCAATATCTATTGTACCTACGATCAGATCCCAAAAACAGTGATTGAATGGGATGTGAACCACTTGAATCTATTCCCTGCTCAGAGGAACCCTCATGATTATTAACATTTGAGTTTAATGATGAGGAATCTACTGGACTTGGATGAAAAATACAGTGTGCATCTTTAACATGTTGCATTTGTGCAGTCTGGTTACAAAATGGCCCAGGCTTCTTCACTACCGATCTCTTTATTTTTGCTCCTGAACCACATAATGGGATGCTAGAATTGCAATCAGCTGTAACATTCATTGGATCCTGTGAAGATATCATTTAAAACTTTATATAGGATAAGATCAGTTTACAAAATTACATTTTAGGGTATCTTTTGGAGTTTGGGGGGGGATCCAAGGCCTGTTACTTTATTAATTCAAATTTTGTTTCAATTTTGAGAGAGGGGGAGACAATCCAAGGCCTAAATATAACATTTCGCAAGATGGTCAGTATTTTACCTTCATCCTGATGCTGGATCCAGATGAAAGAAGATCAGTTAGAGCCACCAATGCATTCAATTTTTCTTCAATGTTCAAATCTGAATACTCACTGTCCATAAGTCCTAACAACCACACTTCCCCTGGATGGCTCTCATCAATTTCAGTGTGCACTTTCAGTTTTCTTTTATTGGAGATTCTTGAATCACTTGCAAAATCATCACCACTGCTACATGAATCACTGTCATTAAGTTCATCATCAACACTCCCAAAGTCATCCATATCTGACTCACATTCATCACTGTCCTTTGTAACAGTGCTCATACGCAATCGATATGCCGATGATGAAATCTTTTCAAATAAGGTAACATCACTAGAAAGTGTCGAGTATATCAAGGACTCCAGCTCCTCTGTTGTGCTGACAAGGTCTAATTCTGCAATCTTTACAATATCAAAACACAGTTGAGTTTCATTAGTAATATAGAAAAATGTATACTAAAAAATAAATCTAATCCCAACAATCATTTAAGATATTTTAAAATAGGCTTCAGTAGTTCAGTTAATTAACATCACTTATGCGTTTCTCTTTTGGTGACAGTTTCTCTAAATTAAAACAGGACAAACAACAAATAAAATACAATTAATTACCTGCATTGACTTTGCTAGCTCGGATACTTTGCATCCATCATTTCCTCGCTCTAACAAGATTTTAAACAACTCACCCTTCAAGGTTGCAGGGCGTAGGCCATAGTTTACAAGAAGATTCAGTTCCTATAAAACAAAATGTAAGACTAAAAATTAAAATAAAATATGGCCATATACTGAAAGGCTTGGACTGACCTAAACAATCCCATTGAATTTTGAGAAAGGAAACATAACCAAAAAAATAATAGGCAAAACCTCCCTAGGCATCTCTGGCCAATCAATATTAATTTGTGCATTAGAAATTGAATATTTGCTTGCATTACTATTGATTTAACTATAGGTGAATGCAAACACAGAATTACAAGGCTGCATTTTATTTTACTGGATAAAGATACATTCCTGCATTTAGTTTCCAATGAAGATTGCCTTTTACTATCAGTAGACAAAACTGCCACATAATTAACAGTTTCTTAAACAAGTGATAGTGGCACCACATGGTTCATTGGTAAAGAACTTTTTACACAGCCATGATCAGAATTAAATTCGAAAAGAGAAATATGGCAACTGTAGCAATATCAATTGAAAATTTTCAAAGGCCCACATCTGATGTGAAAACGGTGATTTTGACAACGGTGCTGAATTCATTGGAATTTGGAAGACAGTGTAAATGCAGTCAAGCTTCACAAGGTTTGGCAGTTCAAGAATCCAATGACTTGGCTACTTCTTTGCAAAGATTACCCATTACTCAGTACTCAAACTCCTTGGGCGCTGTATTATCGTGGATTGGAGAGTAAATCATGGAAAAGGACATTTAGGGGGAATAATGTGTTCAGAGCCAAAGAGAAATCTTCCCCCACCCTTTTTGAAATGGGAAAGTATGGATGGCAGAGAGACAGACACTATTAATATTTTTTATACTTTTGGAAGTAACCTTTTCTATGACTAAGCATATATCCCATTAATAGCCAGCAGTTCTATAAGATAAAAGATTCAAATATATTTTACCAGAAAATCTGTCAAAGTAGATGACAAATAAAGCAAACAGATGAGCACCATCTACGATATAACATTGGGCAACTTTTACCAAAATATACACTAATGATCAAAAGCCCCGAGAAGGATTGACCTTATACACAAAACATATACATATAAACTTTGTTCGGAATACCTTGCTAAGGGTCTCTCTGTGTAAAGCACGTTGCTTTGAACCAAATCCAGAAGCAACCAGAACTTGTCGAAGTATTTCAATCCAACTAAGAGGATTAAGCGATCTTCTCCAGAAATTCAAGGAACATTCTTGACTTTCAACCTGCCAAATCATTATCAAAATAAGCATGTAAAGAATTGGTACTCATCATTAGCAAAACCAGATAATGTTAGTTACTCATTCTGCATAATAGACAACAAGCACTTTACAAGTTACAACCTCCCAAGATGAGGTAAGGAAACTCACCGAGTGAAGCAGTGCAAGAAAATTGCATGACTTATTTAAATGAGGTGAAAACCCATTAGTAAGTTCCACTTCAATGTCAGATAGAAGAACAGTAAGAAGGGCCACATGAATCTTTCCAAGTAACATTGAGTCCTGAAAGGCACATGGCACAGACAATATAGAGAGGCATTTTGGCTGTTACAATTTGATACAATTCTAGTAAAGGTTAAACTTAAATGAGAAAATGAACATAGGTCAAAGACAAACATACCCTATCATGGAATGCTTGAACAAACTCGTCAAGAGTGAAGGGGCATGTATCAACAACTATTGCATATGTATAGAGGAAATGGAAAACCTGCCAAAGTAGAGTTAGTACTACGCCAATTTAAGGTCATTTGCTATTTTAGAAAGTTTCAGAAAGAACAAGGAATGAAACAAGATAGTAGCTCTAGTAAAGTAAGATTTGACAGTGATAGTTCATGATAATCCTAGTAAGAAATTCTGCCTCCTAAGCCATAACAAACAAATTCAGAAGGGTAACTAATAAGATCCAACCTAGAGTAGTACTTGGTATACTACCAACGGGAATAGCAATATTAATAATTCATCCAAGTTAAAACAAAAATCATGATGATTTGCCCCAATATTAGCTAGAATCAGGAAAATTTTCAGTTACTTCAACACTTACAATTTTATATATTTATCCCATAAATCTCATGTTCAAATTTCAGGAGCATAATAAAGCATAAAAAGAAGGACTGGGAGGGATTTAAAAGAGGAAGATAACTAGTAATAGCCTCACAGCACAGAAGCACGTACAGTAATAGGTAGAGAGCAAAAGCACCTCTGGGTTCAACGCTCCCCACCATAAATGGTTAGTTTTTAATAGCAGATGAGAAAGGAAACAAGACATTCCTAAAAGTGGAATTCGTCATCCTCCCTCCCTCCTTTATTTCTAATGACACATTTCCAGCATCTTTCATAGACATGCTGCAACAGTGGTGTAAGGTACTCAATTTCTCTTTGTTTCAAATTCACTCAGAACAACCACAGATCTCTCTGAAGTTCCCTTATGTCTTCATAGCATCCAAAGTATTAATATAATCTGGCTCATTGGATTCATGTGCTTAGCTATTTCACTTTTTTATCCATGGCTATACTGGATCTTCTGAAAGGTTGGTACAATGCAAAGTTTAAGCTCTCATAACTTCTTTTTTAATCTTTCTGAGATATAAAACAATGGGCATATACAATAATAATCAGACCTTCGCCCAAATTAATTACTATACTAAAATAAGAAAAAATATACTAAGATGAAGATTTATCAGGAAGAAATAAAGGTAACCTTATGATGAGTAGATTTGCTTGAAAGACTTATTATGTTTGTACATTGTAGATCAAGGTATAGACTATCAGGACTTTTCATTTACTTATAGAGTTGATTAAATTGTACAGTTTTCTCTAACAGGGGAGCCTTCCTTCCTCCATTAGTTGACATACAATCTGCCATAAAACTCTGGGGATTTTGGGTCTGCCATCATATGCCATTGACGAATGCCAATACAAATAAAAAGCATTCAACTAGTTGTAAATGAAAAAATATAATAGACGAGAAATGCGAGTAAGTGAGTATAGAAACCCAAATACACAATAGACGGGTACATTCAGAAAAACACATTCACCAAATCAGATATTTTGAGTCATAACTGATTGATTATATGCACCTTAAATAATTTCTTCACAATTTCTGGAGAGGAGTCCCAAGGTTGCAAACAGATAGGTTTCTTCATCTTGACAGTATCCGGGGGGAACTTAACTAGCACATCTGTAAAAGCCACAAGCAATTGTTGATTGATGATAATCATAACATTTCAGTTTTACGCAGATAACATATAATATTACTTATTGTTCCTTCCAAAACTACCTTTACAAAGTGAGCAGCCAAACATTCCACTGGTAGCAAGATGATCAGAACACATAAGCAAGTCATTCCCAGCTTGTAGCTCTCTCAGCTCTAGCTCTTCATCATCGATTAACATCGAAATTCGATTAACTACCTCTGTAGATATTGCACTATCCAAAGCAAGATCACATTTTTCCTTCGGTGGCTGGATTTGACTTACATATTGGTTAGATTCCCCCTGCCCGAGAAAAACAAGTCATAAACTTGGCAAAACATCATCCAACGTTAACCACAAAAATGCAAGCTCAAATTTTTATTTACCACTCTTCTTTGAATTGCAAGATTCCTCTTATCCTGTAATTTATTTCTCTTATTCTGAATAAAACAATCATTAAGATCTATTATTATTAACGAAAAGGCACACACTCATACACATACATGGGGAAAACAAAGTAACACAATATTATGGGTTTAGATAACTTACATTTGTGGTTACTGTTTTTCGTGACCTCTTGTTATCAGAGAGTGGTTTCTGTAGAATAGAATTAGAGGTTAGACGAACTTCTAGGTCGGACAAACTATATCCAATTGGAAGGTCACCAGCATCAGGATTTGCTGCCCTCCAAACTGTCATCAAACCCTTTCCACGACCATGTTTCTTCACAGGCACTTCCATATTACAATCAGGATGACTCACAATTGCACTCTTGGAAACCTGAGGAAAGAGAACCTGAGACACATGCAAGGGAGTGAAAGAAGAAACATCGAAAAACTTTCTCGGGTTACCAAATGTTACCTTCTTCCTTTTGGTGGGTCCTTGGTTCTCTGGACAATAAGGAACATAATTTTTGGGCCCTGAGCAATCAATAACAAAATTGAAAAAATAAGGCTAGTTATAAAAGTTAAAAAGGTGAGGGCTGATAAGATTATTAAAGGTACGATTACTATAATAGAAATAAGTGAAGTGAAAAACAATGTTATCACTCAATAAATGAAAATGATGTGCCCACTTTTATCACTCAATTTTCAATTGAGCTCAAATAATTTATTTCTTGCATATACAAATTAGAGAAATTTGTAGTAATAGATAATCAGAACATAATAAATACCTAGTATATACTTCATATTTTCTTAGAACTATTATGGAATAATATGATGCAGGAACAATGAGTACTAAAATAAGTTCAATTCCCTCCATCTTCACTCCAAGCAAACAAAGAAATGAAGTTTATTACCAAATAGAAACTAAGTCATCTGATACAAAGTTTTCTTCTATAAGAGTCATATTCCATCTATACCCTATATTTAAGACAACAACAACAACAACAATCAAGCCTTTATCCCACTAGGTATTTAATATGATATGTAAATAATTACATATATATTAATTTAAGAGTATCACCATAAGATTTATGAAGTCTATCTAAGTTCACTCTTCTTTTACTATATAAAGCAAAGACCATTGTAGTCGACTTTTCAGAGGGTATATGTGTTATTGTTTGGTAAAAGTTAACTAGGAGGAGCATTCGTCAACTGAAAGTTTATAGGCAAGGCAAGTCAATTTTTCGAGACTAGAGCAGTTGTTAGCATAGGTTTCGTAAACTACTAAACCTCAACAATAGTCGAGAGTAATCTACTCTAAAAATTAAGAAATAACTTATACTTCAAACCAAGCACCGCATTTTCAAAAATTACCAAATAGAGGGTATGTATTTCATTTGTTACATTCTTATCTAAATTACTGCTACAAGATGTCCAAAGGCAGAACACCCTTCATTAATTTGGCAAAATACAATGAATCTAGTGCTGATCAACATTCATAGCTAAGAGGAACTATCTTTTATCCCTAGTTCCTACAACCATGGTTCTACATATGGTAGTAGATAGTTGGTTCAGAATGATTATGTACTGAAACAGCTTCTTCTTTTTCAAAAAAAACTGTTTTGGGTTTATTCTGACATGAATGGCAAACCTTGTTAAATTATGAAAAACCATTTTGATCGGATAACAACAGTTTTCATAGAAGTTAGAGATTTGAAGTTTCAATGGCGGTCCAATGCATGCAGCTCCACCTAGTGGGGCTTGAGGAGGGTAAATGCCATTATCTTACACCAGGAGAGGCTCTAGAAATTTCAAGCTTACTAATAAAACTACCAATCCATGTAAACCTTAGTTACATAATTCTCTCATTTACCATTTGTACCGTGTACAGAATTCATTGTACCACGTACCGGGTTCATCATAAAGAAAGTATTGTAATAATAATGTAAAAAGTGACCAACTGCGTGAACCGCATACAACATAGTAAATATTGGTATTGCATACTAGGTAAGTATGGTATACAACTTTATACCACTTTTCTTTTTGTAACTTGACTGCATAAAAGTGATGTTTTAAGCAACAAAACACAGAGCATCTTGAAATCACATTAAAAAAACAACATATCCTAAAGTAAAACTGGTTCTATTATAAATCGAAACAATAATAAATTACGACTGTAATTAATAGGGCGACACATTGCAGGAGTCTCTCACAGTATATGTAAGCAGCTTTACCCTCACAGACGAATAGACTGTTTCCAGGCATTGAACCCATGACTACAACGTCACAAAGCCAGCAATCTCACAATTGCAAGGCTCGGCCTCTTGCCAATGTAATCAATAATTTAAATATTCCATTTCCCGTAACTAATCCAAACACACTCATAGTCATAACTAATCCACTAAATTATTCAGCAGAGACTATTATAAACCATTACAACAGACATATAGAGAAACGAGAAACGCACCAGAAGGTAGAAAATCAAAATCACGGAACACATTATTTGAAGCATAATCTTCTGTTAATAACTGCTCCTGAAAACCGTTACGCTTACTATTCCTTCCAGAACACGAAGAAGAAGTTCCATTAACGTTCATCTCTTTCTGTAAATGCTTCTTCCTAATAGCAGCAACGGTCAATAAGCTTTTTCCACCATGACATGGAAATCGCTTACACGCGTCTCCGTTTTCTCTCTCCATAACCGTCTTATTAGCGTTCTATGCTTCCATCAAATTCTGAAATGCATCTCAAATGAAATTTAAATTAGATTACAGAAAATTAAGCATTATTTCGGAGTTTGAAGTACAAAAAAAACAGAGAATAAGAGAAGCTGAATTATAAGAGAAAAGTGAATGGAAAAAGATGAGAAAAATGAACCTGAAATAGAGGTTGTGTGGTGTATAGTGTGAGAGTGTGTGTATGTGAAGGGAATGAGATGAGAAATGAAGCATAGGATAATGGAATATGAAGAAGAGGGAAGTTAGAAATAGGGTTTTGGGTTTTACGGTCATTAAATATCTTTTCCCATTTTTCTTACAAAAGCAAGTAACGAAACAAAATATTACTCACTATGATCAACTGCTTTTTGTTGGGCTCAATTTCAGCCCATGGTTCATACTTGGGTTTCAAGTATTCCCATTAAACTACTTTTTAAATATAATAATTCTGTATAATTGTATAGATGATGCATCTTTCATTAATTTTAAATATTTGACTGATAATAGTCCTGGTGAAATTGGTTATTTGGAGTTAAGTTTAACTCATCAACTCAACTAGAAGAGGATTTGCTTGGTTTATAATTGGACGTGGGCTCAAATAATGATTATTTTCATATAAAACTTTTCAAGTTTTCTTTGTTAATTTTTAAGTCAGTTCATGAACATAATGAATCGAGTTATATCTCATATGAGTTTATCTTATTAATTTAACGAGCTAGATTTTCATTTCATTTAGTTAATGATCGAGATTCACCAAATTAGTTTATGAGCCTAGTGTTCATGTCAATCATGATTGATAGTTATTTATTCAATTGCATCAAAAAAATAGAATTTTCCAACGTTGATATATTAATTAATCAACACATTTATGATATTCTGATGTTGGATCACTTAAAAAACTTATGTATGTGACATACATACCCATGATATTTGAAAGAAATAAATAAAAACAAAAAAATGCCAAGGAGACATATTTTGTTTTCCTATATTTTTTTTGGCTTGCTTTTCATGTACATGTAAAAAAAATTGTGTGGGTGGAAAGATTAAAGTTGACCAAAATTGCACCCTATATAATTTCATCTTATAAATAATGAAAAGGATATTAAATAGATTTGGTATTATTGAATTAAGACTTTTTTGTTGTATTTGGATGTCTATCATCGATTAAGGAAAATGAAACAAGAAGAAAAGAGTTGAAATGACAATTAAGTAAAGCTTATGGGTAAAAATGTTTTAATTTGAGTGCATTGATAACATGGAACATAATTATCGTTAATGAATCAACGAATGTAGTACTTGATGAGAGTATCCTTTATCTCAAGCTCTAAGTGTGACGATCCCCATTAGGAAGATGGGTGTGAGTACTTAAAGAGTTACCTTGATGTTGAGTATCAATATACAACTCTGAGTGAAGATTCTTTATATTAATAGAGACACGAGTACCATGCAATTACACATAAAAGATAACATATAATGACACATATATTATTTTACTTATAATGAAATTACATTTTTACCATTAAAAGCTTAAAAAGAAATAAGTATTTGTATCTCTATTACTTGAAAGAATCCTTGTTCTAAACTCTATAATGAGAGTCGTAAATTAGGTTAGATATGACTAGGGTTCTTCCATATTGTAACGATTTAGGTTAAATGTATAGTGTCTCAACCTTTTAATTTTGGCCTTATATTGGACTTATGTTGAATGTCGATTTAGAATAATTGCATTTAACTCATCATTATGACATTAGGAGGAGTGTTGGGGTATTACTTACAAAGACAATCAAGAACACTAATTGTGAAAGTGCGCATGTCAAGAGGAGCACTTTGGAAAGCTTTCTCACTATATGTTTTGGTTTTGATTAGGACAACTTGTGTTTATAAGAGCTTGAAGATCATCAACAAATCAACGTGCTTAAGTCTCAAGATTGGTATTAGACTTAGACTAGTGATTAATTTAGATTGAGTCTAATGCTTAGGTAAACTCAATACATGTCTCATATGCATAAAACTTTAAATCATTTTAGTTTTGAGATATGTCATTTATAATATGTTCATTCATCACATAAATACATGTAATCTGTGCATCCTAAGCATAAACTTAGTGTTGAACATGTATAAATTAAGTGCATAACGTATTTGAGTTTTGCAATTTGAAAATACACT
>NC_032025.1:19404185-19406596 GCF_001865875.1 Lupinus angustifolius
AAATCTCCCAGATCAGCCGGGAGGCCTGGATGTAGTTTGCAAGTGGACACGCAAACGAACCAGGATAAAAATCGTGTTGCAGACTTTTTCTTTCCCTCTCTCTTTATTGCTTTAATCGATTACTTTGTATAGTTGTTTTAATTGCAATATTCTGTTTCTATACTATACTGTTGTAACTCTGATACCACTTGTTAGGGTACTGTGCATGAATGAGGTTTGAATACTATATTGTTGTAAATCTCAGAGATTGTAGTTCTTCACCAAGGTAGGGAGGAACAAGTCCAAGTCCAAGGGAGGGAGGGAGGAACAAGTCCAAGTCCAAGGTAGGGAGGTCTTGATTCCCTCCACTACATTCCAACTCCATTATCCATCTTCCTCATCCTCCATTTCATGAAACCCACTTTCCCCAAACTGAAAACCCTAACCTAGGTTTCCCTCAATCTCTCTTGTAAACCTTCATCACGGTTCAGTTCTAATTACAATGGACAAAGGACGTGGAAAAAGAACCAAAACAACCGCGATACGTCCACCGCGTGCTCTAAGAGTCGTACCTTCTCAACCAACAAGGGAGGACCGCGGGGACCCATATTACTCACTGATTTTACAAGAAACAAGGCTGCAGAAATTTCAGGGAAGAAAACCTACATACATTCGGTTTGCTGATGTGGATTGGCTTGTGGAACAAAACTTCGAGTTCCCGATTGGTTTGCAAGCTCAAGGGGTTGTCCCCTTCTTGGAACTGAAAGGTAACATTTACCCTGCTCTAGTTAGGGAGTTCTACTCGAATTTTAGATATAAGAATGGGAAATATTGGTCGATGGTAGCTGGAAAGTTGTTTGAAGTCACTGAAGAAATTTTTATGAATGTGGGTGGATTAGCTGCTTCTGGTGCTAGTTTGAGTGATTGTGGTTGGGCTAACGACCACTACTTTGATGTTGTTGAAGTGTATAAATCGTGCATGCATAGACCACAACTCTATGTTCAAGGTGAATTAACTAAAGCTGGATCTCTATCGGTAGAAAATAGGCTCCTACACTACTTGATTGCCTACATTTTAATTCAGAGAAACACAAATCATGCACAACCCACTTTGAACGATTTGAGATTTATGTTTGTTGTGAAAGAGAACATCATGATAAATTGGCCTGAAGAAATCTTGAAAGTCATGTATAGCGTCTCTACCTCTCAATCAAAATTGCTTCCTTATAGTATCTTTTTGTCCCGAATGATTGATTATCTACATATTGACATCTCGGACACTATTGTGATGGACTACTCAGACAAAGAACATTTGATTGGTGAGTTTTTAATTCACAAGATGGGCATCTACAAGTATGGCAACACTTAGCAATATCAAGAAGACTACAACAATGTGAACCCTGATCCTTCCGATGAAGACGATCAAAACATTAATCAAGAGCCTTTTGCTGCAACTCAGGGGGAGCATTCAGGACACGCATCTCAGGGATCCGTGTTTGGACAAGCTTATATGGATGTTATGGAACAACGGTTGAATAATCAGATAGATCTTCATTTTCAGTCACTTAAGGATTCGCATCATACGGATTTGGAGCATTTTGAGGAGCGTCAGAATGAGTACATTGACAACCATTATCAATCCTTGCGGAACTTCATTCAAACTACTTATGATTCTCAGACAAGAAGAATGTGTGATGAGCTCAACAAGTTGAGTGTTCTAATCAAGGGTAGTTGTAGCTCGTAGACTCTTGTCAATCAGAATCCTCCATCTCATCCTTAGATAGAAAGCCTTAGAACCTTAGGTTATCCTTTCCTAGCTAATGGACTTTGTCATTCCTGTTTCCTCTTGAGATTCTTGTCTTTGCTGAATATTGCCATTTCATTTCATTTTGGATTGTAACTAACTCTAATCTACTGCTGCACTACTATGTTACATGTTAAATCCTTTCGAATTATTACGTTCTTGCTTGACTTTTAATTATGTTCCATATAACACTTTATGTTGTTTGTAATGAATCTTGATCATGATTGGTATATGTGTCAATGTTGAATGATTGTGCTTGCTGCAAAATACATAAATTTATCAATTGCGTAATCATTTCATGCTTAATTTGATCATGCATAACCCTTTCATGCCATTCAAACTTTTCTGTTGCTATCTGGTGTGCTTTTAATCGATTAAAAAGTACCACTTAATCGATTAAATGCAGTAAACATAAAAATTGTGCATTTGTTCAAGCATCTTCCATCTGGTTATTTAGTTATCTACCCAGGAATAACTGATTAATTACAGTATGTTAATAGCCCTTATAACTCTCCTAACTGTTGACTAGAATTGAATACACCTATCTTTTTGATAATGTCAAAAGGGGGAGAAAGGTTGCTTGTTGCGTTACATACATTTTGCAGGTTGTATAAAGCACTTTGCAGGT
>NC_032025.1:19406696-19407100 GCF_001865875.1 Lupinus angustifolius
GTTAGTCATCATCAAAAAAGGGGAGATTGAAAGTGCAAAGTGTCAAGAATAGCACTAGCATATCTTAGCCTATGTTTTAATGAAGACAAAGTTCTTAAAAAGCTTGAAGATGGCTCAACAATCAACATGTCTTGTGCTTATTTGGTCATATCTAGACTAGGAGATAAATGGAGTTTATAACCTAAGTAGTCTGGGATGTGTGTCGTAGTAAGTGAGTATAGATTAGGTGAACCTTGATGCTAGTCTCTTAAGAACTACCATATTCAAGATATGCATCATCTAGTTAATCGTATGTTCATGCATATATCATATATGTTATCTATGCATATTAGGCATAATATAAATGATAAAACATGTATACATACTGCACATAACATATGAGAAGTTTGCCTTGTGAAACATAT
>NC_032025.1:19407200-19408787 GCF_001865875.1 Lupinus angustifolius
TCCGTTAATCGATTAAATGGTAGTGTTAATCAATTAACGTGTCTGTTTTGTGTTATAACTGAAATCTGTTTCTGCTGTTGTAACTGCTTAACTGTTTAACTGTTTTTGCAACGGCTTAAACCACTTGTTCTCCATGCTATAAATACGAGGCTTCACTTAGAACTCAGTAGCATTCATTCTATTTGTGTAGGGTTGTATTAGAGAGCATTTTGCATTCGTATTTTCACTATTATTTTTTGCTTGAGAGTTGCATGTGTGAGAATAAAGATTATGCTGTTTTTTCTGTAACATGCTTTATATTTCTGTATAATTGGATATTCATTTGATATTTCTCACATGATCATGCATTAGATTCTGATTGAAAGAAACCTGTTACATATTGTATTCTGATTAACTCTCTTTCATGTTGATGGCTTAATTGATTAGGATAAGGGTTAATCGTTAGTCTTTACATCGTAATATCTTAGGCTTTATGTGCTTAGAATACCTTGATTTTAATGTGTGTTGTGCAGTCTGAATTTGTTTCTTGGTGTGAAATCACCACAGAGATTGTAGTTCTTCACCAATGCATGAAGGTCTTGATTTGAGGATAAGATTCTTGGTTGGGGCTTGTTCGCGAGAAAAGTTTTCTCAAGAGGCGAAAGGGTAGAAGTCAAACCAGGTTTTATCCTAGATTTCAAGAAGGGAACATCCCTTGTGCTTGTAAATTGAATTGGTAATTGTATCTTAATTCAATATTGTGAAGAAAGAAAATATCTCTGATCCAGAAGGGGAGGCCTGAATGTAGTTTGCAGTGGATTGCAAACGAACCAGGATAAAAATCCTTGTGCACTGTTCTTTCTTTCTCTCTTTATCTTTCTGTTTCTGGCATTGATACACTGAATATATACTTGAGAATTTGGATATCTGTTTAATGCTATATCACTAACACTTGTATCAATAATATCTGAAATATATATGTTTCAAGTGTATCTTATTGAAAGTGCAAATTGCTTGTTCTGTTAATCTGTTCTGTAACTGTGTTAATCGATTAACAGGACAGTTTTTCCAGTATTTGGGTTGTTGTTAAAAAGCGGTACTTTGTAATGTTAGGTATCAGTGGCTAAAATACACCTAGAAGGGGGTTGAATAGGTGTAGCGGTCAGAGTATTCGCTTTTTTGAAAACAACAAATTATTCAAAATATAACCCCACATTAATCGATTAACAGAATACAAATAATCGATTAACACAATTACTTTAATCGATTAAATCAGCTCAGAAATTACAAACATATTCGGTTTCTTGCACAACAATTAATCGAGATTTAAACGAATATACAGAGCTTACAAAATATCAGAATTACACCAGTATAGTATGGAAACAGAATATAGCAATTAAAACAACTATACAACATAACCGATTAAAGCAATAAAGAGAGAAAGAGAGAGAGAGAGAAAAATCCTGCAACACGATTTTTATCCTGGTTCGTTTGCGTGTCCACTTGCAAACTACATCCAGGCCTCCCGGCTGATCTGGGAGATTTTTCTTCACTATAATTGAAATAATGTTTTACAAGCACTTCTTCCAATTACAACACTTAGATATT
>NC_032025.1:19408887-19422988 GCF_001865875.1 Lupinus angustifolius
ATTAACGTGTTTCAAAAACGTAATTGATTCTGTTTTTCCAAGTTTTCAGTTTCAACAACTTTTCAAAAACTTATGTTAATCGATTAAATCATTCCTTAATCGATTAACAGCATATTTCTAAGTGTATTTTCAAATTACAAAACTCAAATACTTTATGCACTTAATTTATACATGTTCAACACTAAGTTTATGCCTAGGATGCACGGATTACATGTATTTATATGATGCATGAACATATTATAAATGACATATCTCAAAACTTAAAATGATTTAAAGTTTTATGCATATGAGACATGTATAGAGTTTACCTAAGCCTTAGACTCAACCTAAACTAATTATTAGTCTAAGTCTAATACCAATCTAGAGACTTAAGCATGTTGATTTGTTGATGATCTTCAAGCTTTCATGATCACAAGTTGTCCTCATCAAAACTAAACACATAGAGAGAGCTTTCCAAAGTGCTATATTGACATGCGCACTTTCATGTAACCGCCACACCTATTCACCCCCTTCTAGGTGTTCCTAGACCACTGATACATAACAGATGTTAAACCAGAAGAGGTCCCATATTAAGTTTATCTGATTTAAACAGTTAAACCGTACAGTCTGATTGTATGATTTTATATATACTTAATAATTTTTATCAATATGAATGCACTGGTAACATATATGGTTTTAACCATGCGAATGCACGGGCAACATACATATTCTTAATCATAAATGCATATATAATATGTGTTCTTAATCATGCAGCAAAAAAATATTGTCCCGTGCAGATACACTTATAACTTACTAATTTTTTTTTATTATATCATAAATAGATAGATGATATTGACAATGAGCCAAACCTCCAAACCACATGCACCCACTCGCTATTGTTAGGCTAATAAAGCACGAGAATTTATTTATTATCCTAATTCACCCTTCCATCATGTCTATTTCGTTCTCGACATTTTTTGCTACTCATTTAACACGTTAAAATATTACATTTATATTTTGCCACTCATGTTTTCTCAAAACAAATCCTTAATTTTCCAATATTCTTTCTAATTTCACTTTAGTGTTAATTACGTGTAATTTAAAATTTGTGATATAAGATTGATACTTTAGTTTTAGGGCAACCATAATATGATATCCAATATATCTTATTAATGGGTATTACTATATCTATCGTAGTTTAGTTAAGCATTACAAATACGAACAAGATATGAAGAGCTGTTCAAATTGCCATTGCTAATTGATTATAAGTTATTCTTAAAGTAATAAAACAAGAATTTAATATTTATACATTAATAGTATATATAATTTTTACACTGTCAGTAAATTCCAAACATTCGTATATTTGTTAGTATTGACTTTTAAACAAAAAAGTATTATAAATCAATGTAGATGATGTACTGATAGTATAAAAAATAAACTTTACATTGTCAGTGCATAAATTTTAAACTCATAAAATAATATATTTTTTATGAACACATTCCTGTGTTTCTTTTAACCCTTTTTGAAGTTTAAACGTTTCTTTTAACCCTTTTTGAAGTTTAAACGACGAAATCTCTCTTGTCGTTTATAACAAACGAAAAACTTGGAAAGTAAGCCAATTTCTCATCAAAACGACAACACCGTATAACCTAACACCGCATCCTCTATAATTAGGTTTTACCGTATCAAGAAATTGTGAATAACACCATTTGTGCATAGCAATGGCGTCAAGGGTATCTCTGAAAGCGAAAGGGAAGAACTCAAAGGGAACAGAAGAACGAACAGTTGCAGAGTACTTGAAGGAATGGAGCACGTGGACCATGAGAAAAGCGAAAGTTATTACTCATTACGGTTTCATTCCTTTGGTTATCATCGTTGGTATGAACTCCGAACCAAAGCCTCAACTTTCGCAGCTTCTTAGCCCCGTTTGATTTCAGAGAGATTCATCACTTGTGAATCGTGTGATGGTTTTTATTTTATTGTGTTGTTTGTTTTTGTTTCGGATTATTGTTGAAGATGTTGTAAAAGAGTGAATGATTCTATTACTAGAAGATGCTGTAGAAGAATGAGTGATTCTGTTAGTACAATAATTTATAGTTCTTGTATTTTTTCTCTAATGTTTGATGGATTGTGATTGTGCTTCATGGCTTTTAATGCATTGATCCAATGTTTTGAATTTCACACCGCAACCGCACCGATATTGCAATTTTTAAAGTCTACTAATGACGGGCTACAATTGCGGCCACATTTTCTTCCATTTCCTGCAATTATGCTAAACACATCCGTGGCTGCAACTGGATTAGATGTGATGCCTAATGTGATGGTTGTGCCCAGTTTATACGCCTATTTTGGTTTATAAAAGATTTTTGTAACACTATGCAGCCCCTTTGTTTAGGTTTTTTTCTCTTAAAAAGAGGTTTATTCTTTAGTATACATTTCACTTTGCATTCATATACTTGTTTGGTTGAGATTTTACTAAAAAGTTTATCCGAAAAGAAGCTGCTATTCTTCTCTTAGAAGCTAAGTTCCATGAAAGGTTTTTGCCAAGAATGCTTCTGGGTGATCAATCTTTTTGAAGCCTTAACAAATAAGCCTGATTTTGTCATCAAGAAACAGTATAGTATGCTAATTTGTTGATATGAAAGTAGTCCAGAATTTACTGTTTCCAGGTGAAATTTGTTGCCGTGCGAAAACAAAAAATCACCGTGGACCAATTTGATGTCATTGATCCCTTGAGGGATCAAATTAATGTTCCAAAATTTTCTTTCATTGCTTATGTTGTTAACTTGTTATGGGAAATAGCCTATAGAAGTTGTTGTTTCATATTCTCATATGATTAGATTAGAAGGAAAGTGAATATTATTTTTCTCCCCTGGCATTTGTTATTAGTTTTCCTATGGCTTGGGCTGTGCCAGGAAGATATATTTTTTTGTTTGCATAAGATGCCTGGAGACTGCTGCCATTGCAAAATTATGTCCTCATGTATCTCGGAGGTTATATTCTTTTTGTTCATTGTGTTTGATTGGTAGTTGTTGCTTTGACTATATTTGTCGTACTTTAGTTATTCCATAGATAGACTAATGTTTAGATTAGATCAGAGGGAGTGCAGCCCAATTGCTTGTACCTGCAGGAAATCAAGAAAAAGCTATAGGCAAAACCAGCAAGAAGGATTTAGATGTCAACAATTTGTCTTAAATCATGATTTGTGATAGATTTTTATGACATTGTTTGATCCACACAGCTGACATATATTACTAGGAAAGTCTTGGTTGTTTTCAATGTAGACTAATGTTTAGTTTTGTGATAGTAAGAATATGAGTGGCTAGATTTGATTCAGTGATTAGTTCAGTATCATTATATTTTCTATTTGATGTATATGGTAATATGGATGGAGCATACCAAATGAGCGACCACGGGCCAAAGGTCTGTTTCAGTGTAATGACTTACATGTCTGCTTCACCCCTCTACCCTATGGCTTTCTGAGATCAATATGTGTAAGGCCCCTCTTCCCTTTTATGGCTGAAATAGCTAGCAGGAGTTTTCCAATTTGATTTGAATATTTTAAAGCAGGAAACAGCAAGCAATATTGTGGGTCATAGGATGTCTGTTTTCCATGGACAAATACTCAGACTCTCTTTTAGTACCCATCTTTGTAGAAATTGCTCCATATCCCGCCTTCATTATTCCTTGTAAAATAATGAGACTCAGATAAGATGACCTAAGTTGTTATAGCTAAGAAACAATAGGGTGCCTAATCCCAATTTAGTTATGACAATTGTTTATCCCTTTTAAATTTAACTTTATAATGGGTAGATATAATATATGATTATACTTTCAAATTGGCAGAATCCTGGTTACCTATGCCCTTGTCCCATACTATTGGTTTTGGCACATAGAGGTTATATAATTCTAAATAGGAAAAGAGATCACGTCTCCATGAAATAAAATAAAATTTTTAAAAACAAAAGGTAGCAAAAACGTAACATTCTGATTGGTTTGGGCCATGAAATAAGATACTATCTGGGATAGGTGATCTTTGTCCACAAGAAAGTGATTGTTAAACATGAAAATAGAGTACCGTCAAGGTGTTGGTATAGTGTGTAATGTTTCGGTAGATCTTCAGGATGACCAAAATGTCAAGAGTTTGATTCTTGAGAGTGACACTTGTTGAGATGGGTAATCATACACCCCGAAAGTGAGATGGGTAATCATACACCCCGAAAGAGATTAGTTCCTTACCAATAGGGTGAGGGGTACTCTAGATAGTTCTAAAAAAACATGAAAATAAAGTGTCATATAGTTTGTGAGAACTAAACTTCTATATAAGATTTGTTGTTTCACATCTTTTTGATAGTTCGTGCTTTATTTGTTGGGTTTGGGCTCCCTTCCCATGAGGAGAAAGACCCAGTTGGGCAAAGTCCACTTGTCTCACTTAATCTAATAGATAAGGGTCAGATGTGGCAAGAGTGTAAAAACAATTTATGCAAAAAGAGGCGATTGAAAAGTGTGAGAGAATACAAGAAAACTCAACCCGCAGGAACTCCGAGCAGCCATGAGAAATTCTCGACTGTGTCTTCGTTCACCGTTGGATCGAGCTGAAATTTGGGCAGTAGATTCACAGTTTATAGTACTTCATTCTGAACAGTTGGATCGGTGAGACGACGTCTGAGGTGGTAGAAAACGAGCTGTTACAACAGCTGTTTTTCTGGTTTATCTTGTTCTCACTTTCAAGCTAGTTGCTCTATTGTATGCCATATTGTTGAGCACATTTTGTGCTGTATTTTGGAGACACTCTTGTATTCCTAATTTGATTATAGTGAAGCTTGATTGACTGGCTTGTGCCCGTGGTTTTTACTTCTCACATTGTGAAGATTTTCACGTTAAAATCCTGGTGTCCCTTATGTGTTACTGCATTATTTGATATTGGTCCTCATAGATTCTAGAAAGTTGGACAAATTGTTATCTGCTGCATATACTCTGTTAGAGTTTTCATTGCTATTGTGTTGAATTTCTCATCATCAAAGTTCTTTGGGGTTTGAGATTATTTGACTTGCTTGAATGATGGAGGTAAATACACATAGAATGATATGTTTGAATGACACTAACTATCATGAAAAATTAAAGATTTATTATTTGTGAAGAATTTGCATATTCCTGTGTTTGCTATTGAGAAGCCAGAGTCCAATTCTGATGATGATTGGAGTTTTCAACATCAACAAGTTTGTGGTTTCATTCAACAATATGTAGAAGACAATGTCCACATTACTAATGAGGAAAATGCAAAATCTTTATGGGAGAAAATTGAATCCTTGTATGCTTCTAAATCAGGGAATAATAAATCATACTTATTGAATTCCTTGATGAATTTGAGGTACAAGGGGTCATTGATCAATTATCAAGAATGAGTATCAAGTTTGATGATGAAGTGTTGAGACTATGGTTACTAAATACTCTACCAGATTCTTGGAAAACATTTCGAGTTTCAGTTACAAATTCAGTTCTTGATGGTATTGTCTCTTTGGAGAGTATAAATGGAAGTATTCTTAACGAGGAGATAAGAAGGAACACACATGGTACTTCATCTCATTCTGAGGTGTTTGTTACCGAAAATAGGGGATAAGTCATAGAAAGGAATTGAAAGGTGATAAAGAAAAAGGAACAAGTAAGTCCAAGTCCAAATACAAGAATGTGGAGTGTCACTATTGTCATGATGATGGTGGTTATGAAAATTATTTTGGTTCTGGAAAATGGAAATCCACTATAGGTAACTTTGTTGTGGCGAGAGGGGAGAAAATTTCTAAACTGTATTGGACAAAAGCTTTGGTTGCTAAAGAAAGTGTGAATTTCATGGATATGGAGGCTTCTTTGTGGCACCACAGACTTAGTCATATTAGTGAAAAGCGATTGAATTGTTTAGCCAAAAAGGATGTAATTCCAAAATTGAAGAGTGCAAAGTTGGAGAAATGTTCTCATTGCATGGCTAGTAAGCAGACTAGAGTATCCTTTAAGAAGCATCCTACCTTAAGGAAGTCGGAGTTGCTTGAATTGGTGTATTATGATGTTTGTGGTCCATTGAAAGTAAAGTCATTTGGTGGTGCACTTTACTTTGTTACTTTTATTGATGATTTTTCAAGGAATGGTTGTGTCTATGCTTTGATGACAAATGACCAAGTGCTTGAAAAGTTCAAACAATTCCATGTTTTGGTTGAGAGACATTATGGCAAGAAGCTGAAATGCATTCGTAGTGACAACGGTGGTGAGTATTGTAACCGTTTGATATTTACTGCAAGCAGCAATGTATTAGATATGAAAAGACTTCTCCTAAGACTTCTCAGCTTAATGGCTTAACGGAGAGGATGAATAGAACTTTGGTTGAAAGAGTTAGGTGCATGCTTTCTGAAGCAAAATTACCTAAACATTTCTGAGTTGAGGCTTTGTACATGGCATTTCATGTTATTAATCTTAGTCTTGCAGTTGCTCTGAATGATGAGGTGCCAGATAAGATGTGATTTGGCAAGAATGTCAAGTATGATCATTTGCGAGTCTTTGGTTGCAAGACATTTGTGCATGTTCCCAAGGATGAAAGGTTTAAGTTGGATGCGAAGACAAGGCAGTGCATCTTTATCAATTATGGCGACGATGAATTTGGCTACAAGGTGTATGATCATGTTGAGAAAAAGGTTGTTAGAAGTCGTGATGTGAAGTTCATGGAAGATCAAACCATTGAAGACATTGATAAGATGAAAAAGACTACACTTGAGGAAGATAGTAAATTGTCTAATATTGATCCATTCTGGACACCTATACATGATTTGGATACAATTGAGAATAACGTTCAAAATGGTAAGCAACATGATTATGTTGGTGATCAACAACTTGGAGATGAGTTAGATTTTCCCATTGATATTGGTGAAGATGAACATGAGATGTCACAAGATGAGAATCTTGGTGATGCTCCTGAACCACCTCAAGTTCAACTTCGGATGTCTAATAGGCAGAGGAAACTATCTACCAGGTACCCTTCAGATGACTATGTTGATGTGACAGACGGAGGATAACCTGAATATTATCATGAGGCCATGGAGAATAAAGAAAAGAAGAAGTGGTTGGATGCAATGCAAGAGGAAATGAAGTCCTTACATGATAATCACAGTTTTGAATTGGTCAAATTGCTAAAAGAGAATAAAGTTTTGAAAAACATGTGGATTTACAAGGTGAAGCAAGAAAGTAATTCTTCGCCTCCAAGGTATAAAGCCAGGTTGGTGGTTAAAGGTTTCAGATAGAGAAAGGATGTTGATTTCAGTGAGATTTTTTCTCTTGTGGTGAAGATGTCATCCATTAGAATTGTATTGAGTTTGGCTGCTACTCTTGATTTGGATGTAGAACAAATGGATATAAAAACTGATTTTCTTCATGGTGATTTGAAGGAAGAAATTTATATGAAACAACTTCATGGTTTTCTTGTTGAAGAGAAAGAAGACTATGTGTGTATGCTGAGAAAGAGTCTATATGGGTTGAAGCATGCTCCACGATAATGGTACAAGAAGTTTGAGTCTATTATGTGTGAGCAAGGCTACAAGAAGACTACTTCTGATCATTGTGTCTTCATTAGAAAGTTTGCTGATGGAGATTTCACCATCCTGTTATTGTATGTTGATGACATGCTTATTGTTGAGAAAAATATTTCCATGATTGACAGGTTAAATAAACAACTAGGCAAGTCATTTGCCATGAAAGACATGAGAGCTTCTAAGCAGATTCTTGGTATAAAAATCATGCGAGATAGAGAAGAAAAAAAACTTTGGTTGTCACAGAAACACTATATTAAGAGAGTGTTACAGAAGTTCCAAATGGAAAATGCTAAGGCGGTAAGCACTCCTCTTCTACTCATTTTAAGTTGAGTGTTGAACAGTATCCTTCAAAGGAAGCTGAAAAATCAGATATGCAACGAGTTCCTTATGCATCGGTTGTGTGAAGTTTGATGTATGCAATGGTGTGTACAAGACCAGATATTGCACATATTATTAGTACAACTAGTAAATTTATGTCAAATCCAGGTAGAGAGCATTGTAATGCTGTGAAATGGATTTTGAGATATCTTTGTGGTACTGCTAGTTTGAGGCTTTGTTTTGAAGGTGATAAATCTACTCTTGTGGGCTATACTGATTCTGATATAGTTGGAGACATTGATTCCAGAAAGTCCACTTCAGGTTACTTGATTAAGTTTGCAGGGGGAGTTGTAGCATGGCAATCTAGGTTGCAAAGTGTGTTGCATTGTTCACTACTGAGGCAGAGTTCATTGTCATTACATAAGCATGCAAGGAGTTGCTTTGGGTAAAATTCTTACAGGAGCTTGGTTTTGTCCAAGACAAATATTTGTTATTTTGTGATAGTCAAAGTGTCATTCATCTTGGGAAGAATTCAACTTTTCATTCTAGGTCCAAACACATTGATGTGAGGTATCATTGGATAAATGATGTTTTGGATGCTAGTTTGTTGGAATTGGCTAAGGTTCATACAAATGATAATGGTGTTGATATGATGATTAAGGCCTTATTAAGGTGTAAGTTTGAAACTTATTGTGAGATCGCCGGTTTGGCGATTCTCTCCACATAGTTGTGAGGGGGAGATATGTTGGGTTTGGGCTCCCTTCCTATGTGGAGAAAGACCCAGTTGGGTAAAGCCTACTTGTCTCACTTAATCTAATAGATAAGGATCAGATGTGACAATGGTGTAAAGGCAATTTATGCAAAAAGAGACAATTGAAAAATGTGAGAGAAGATAAGAAAGCTCACCCCACAGGAACTCCGAGCAGCCGTGGGAAATTCACGACTGTGTCTTCGTTCACCGTTGGATCAGGTTGAAATATGGACAGCAGGTTCACAGCTTATAGTACTTCATTCTGAACGGTTGGAAAGGGGAGACGACATCCGAGGTGGTAGAAAACGAGCTGTTACAACAGCTGTTTTTCTAGTTTTTTTTTATGGTTTTTCTTTTTCTCACTTTCAAGCTAGTTGCTCTATTATATGTCGTATTGTTGAGCATGTTTTGTGCTGTATTTTAGAGTCACTCTTGTATTCTTATTTTGATTGTAGTGGAGTTTGATTGAGTGGCTTGCACTGGTGTTTTTTAATCCTCACATTGAGAAGATTTTTCACGTTAAAATTCTGGTGTCTCTTGTATGTTACTACATTATTTAATTTAAATATATATTTTTAATCAATCATAAACAATGACACATGGAGTTGCACACTTTACGAGATAGTAGATATGCTCCCCTACCAAGAGATGTTTATGAGACTCAATTATAAAATTGTCTCCTTGCTTAACCACTAGATTTCACCATTGTGATTCTTTTGGGTTAACCTTTCTCATCTATGCTCTAAAACCCTGAAATTATTGTGTTTTTGTTTTATAAACATGTGATTCATATCTTGGTCTACCCTAATCTCTTTTCATTTCTTTCTTTTGGGTACTACTAGTAAGCTCGATAATTATAAGGTTTTGTTTGAGAGTGTAATTTTAGGGAGTATATTTTCTGTTAGATATGTGTGTCAATCCGTATGTCATGAGTTGCAATTGGCCAGAAAAATACTTAATAATTAAACTTTTAACTTCAAAATTATTTTGTCAATCAATCACAACTCATGGTACATAGATTGCAATTAAAGAACATTGAGTTATTTACCAATACATGTAGGATGGTATGTATCTCATATGACAAATATTGCATTCTTACCTCTATCCTAACAACTGAGCAATCAAGAACTTTACATTGAACAACAACTTGGTAATTTTTTAGGGCTGTGATGTGATTTCATGAGCGACTTTGTGTTCTTTTAACCAACAAAATATATCTCTAACAACAAACCTAATTTAACAAATAGAGTGGACAATGGAACAGAAAAACCAAGCAAACACATAAGAATGAAGGAAATAGATATAAATATTATTATAAAAAAATCACAATTTATTTTCCTTATTATTGAGATACCACAACTTAGAAGTTAGACTTTATTCAAAATCGGGTTTTGGGGCTTATGATCTGATATACTTTAGGCTGGTCCTATTTAACTTGTCTAATTAAAAATCAAGTTAAAATTTTATAAAGCCTCTTAAATGACGCTATTAAGCCTATAAGGATGAACATTTTAATGTTGTTAATATATTTTAAAAAATATTTTAACATAATCATATGCTACTACATGACACATTTTTTTTGTTATCTTCTTAAACTCATTAAATGCTAATATTAGAGAAGTTGGACATGGACCATCACCACATATTTCCTCTTTTCTATTTACTTACGAAGGTGTAACCTATTGATAGGTAAAAGTTTATTGGCCTATTTCTCGACATAGGTTCATTAGCTTATTTAGACGTGAAGGCTTATTTAAAGGCTTTTTTTATTGATAATAGGTTTTTAAGTCAGTTTGAGGTTAGATCATGAGTTTAAATTATCTTATGAAAGATTAATAGGCCATATTTGACCCTTACGTTTGGAACACATACCATTCCTACTCATGTAAAGGCTTGACTCGTTTTGGGCTATTCCCACCTTTGCTTGTGGATTGACCTTTACTAAGTGACTAGAATATATGGCAATGTTTAAATAGGTTAAAAACATGTCCATCCTAGGCTCGTACAGCTCAATAAGAATTGACTCGACTCAAAACTCAACTTCAGTTCAACATGAGCTATTTTTCTAGTACGAAGTCGACTCTATTTGTGTTCACGAACCGTTCGATTTGACATGTTAACTCAAATTAGTTTTGTACATTAGGAGTTCGTGGACTATTTAGCTCAAACTTATTAGTTCGATTAGTTAACTTTGCCAATTCGAATGATGATTATTTATTTAATATGTACAAATTTAAAAACTTTCTTCATATATATGTGTATATGTATGTATACATAGAGAGTGACTTAATTGAGAACATTTCTCATATAAAAACTTTGAGAACAATAAATTCGAATCCTACATGGATGGTTAAGATTAAAAGTTAGTTATTAATTACATGATCCCTTACAGAAGTCATGTGCATGTATCTTTTAATCTTGACCGTTAAAATAAGATCCAATGATCTACATTAATTATTCTCATTTCTCACAATAAAACTATTGTTATTTGAGTTACCCCCCCGAACAATAATGTTAGAAAACTCGACTTAGATCGACTAGCCCGACCAGTTCAACCGTCAACGAAACTTATAATCGGTCTGAGCCACTTATCTTATCATTTTGCATCAAAATCAGATTGATTCGGTCAGTTTAAGCCTAAAATTAATGACTCGGATGGTCGGACCAATCAGATTGATTCAGTCAGTTTAAGCCTAAAATTGGTGACTCGGATGGTCGGACCAGTCAGTCAATCAAAAAATATCTTTTAAACAACAACTTAAACGATGTCATTTTTAGATGAAAAAATGAAGTACTTTTAACTTATTTGTAGTTACGTTTGTTATTTGTTAGCTTACAATATAGCAAAAATTTCGTTGTTTAATTAAATTTTAAACGTTTTGTGTGTTTTTGTTGCATTTTATAGTAGTGAAATCTTCTTTGTTGGTTGTTTAATTAAGTATGATAATGTTTTTAAATCTAAAATATAGAGTTATTAAATAATGTTATATACTATTATTAATTTTTAAAAAAAATTAATGTAAACCGAGTCAGCGGTCCAACCATTGACCAACTGGTTTGGCCAGTGACTCATTGGACTAGTGTCATGACCGAATCATTTACCGATCTGAGTTCTAAAACACTATATATATATACATATATATATATATATGTATATATACATATATATAATATATATATATATATATATATATATATATATAATTGAACCACTTTATTTTGCTTAAGTTGTCTGGTTTACCCAAGGTCGATGGCTCGATTCCTGAAAGTGTAACTTGTTGGGAGAGAGTGTCACAAACTCCGAAATGTATTATTATTTTACCCAAAAAAGTGAGAGAATACCCTTGGTAGTACCAAAAAAATTGTCTTGTTTATTCAACATCTCAATTTTTAGCTTAACTTCATATCATTTTATTTATAAACCAAAATTATCTAGGTTGATAATAAATTAAATTTTGAATGAATATCGAGCTAATTTAATTTATTGTATGGGATACTAGTATTACGTCATCAGCCCCTAGTATGGTAGTACCCTTATTTTCAGACAAAACTGTTTGTTACACTTGGGTGCATTATACCACTAATCATATTTCCACTCAAATTTAATATTTGTTAAAAGTGAAGGGTCTACTTACTCTAAGAATAAGTTAAAGAACTTACTTTATATCTTAGTCATTTATTTTATGAAAATGAAAATCTAATAATTCACATTAATATAATTAGTCACTAAATCTGAAACATTAGATTTTGATAAAATGATAAGTTGTGATACTTCATTGTTAGCTTACAGCTGATTTGCAAAAGAATTCAAGGTTCACATAATGAATTAAAGAACATGTATAATTTAATTAGATTCCTATAGTATAATTTTTTTTATTAAAATTAAGTAAGAACAAAATCTATTTGAGAAATTTTAAATCCTCATAACAGTTAATTTTGACTTTCTGATAAGTCATAACATAGTTTCACTTCAATCATTTCCATATTTCTATTATGGTGTCAATAAAACCACAATATCTCTGGGGTATATTATGGAATTATAAACTTAATGATCCAAGTATATATGATATTTATAATGAACCTTTTTTTAATATCATTAAATTACATGACTCTTCTTATTGGTAAAAAACTAATCTCTCATAATATATGATTGTTGTTCCCAATAAATGTTGTTTCGAAGAATTAAACATTTGACCTTTCACATATGTTGCTCAAAAATCCATTAAAACCTTATATTACAATACTAAAACTTTTTTACATACATGAATATATTTTTTGTCCCACAAAATGTGTCAATCCATGTGATACTTGAAAAATACTTAATTATTAAACTTTTAAAATAAAATATATTTTTTAGCCAATCATAACAAGTAACACATAGAGTAATACACATTTTTGCAACAACACATACACTCCACTTACCTAAGCTCAAACGACTTTTTTATGAAGATACTCATTGGAGCTCACATATTTCTTTAATTTGTAGTTTGATAAATAAATATAGTCCAGCTTGTGTGTCCTTCTAAAAATTATATATAACTGATCTAATTCTTTTACATGTGTAAATGATGTTGTTTATAATAGTATGATTTCATTTGAGTTCGAAATCACTTTACACATAATGAAAGAGATTATTTATACATTTTTTTGTTACTACCAATGGTATACCTTACCTTCTGCATAAGGAACTAATCTCTTTCGAAGTTCATGGTTGTTCCTCCTAACAAGTGTCACTCTCGAGAATCGAACCATTGACCTTGGTGATCCAATATGGCCTTACACCTAGGGGTGGCAATGTAGGCCGGCCCGACACAGCCCAGCCCGCCTTTGTCCCGCCAAAATAAGGGTTGGCCCGACCCGACCCATATTGTTAAAAATGCTCAAAATGTCAGCTCAGCCCATATTTTGCAGGGCTGGCATGCTGACGGGCTGGCCCATTTTCCCCCTCCAAAATGTTCATAATTAAAGCTTTTAGACAAAAAATAATCAACAAACTTGATAAATGTCTTTTAAAACAAAAAATCACAAACATAAGTCTGCAATATTACAATAACAACATAACATCTTAGCTTAAAACTTGTAAATTCTAAAAAAGAAACCAACATAGTCTTAAACTTTTAGACTATTAGTTCACAATAAAACTTCTAAGTCATAAATTTCAATTTTTAAATATTAGATGCTCTGTTGGAAGAAGATGCCTCAACTTTTCTATTATTATCACCATCAATGTCTTTGAAATCTTCTTCTTTATCATCATATGCATTATGTATATGATTAAATTAATATATGCTTATAAGAATAAATAAATAATTAACTAACAAATATATGATAACTGTACTGGAAAAAATAAATTACCTTCACAAACAAAATCATTCAACCAATTCCGAGTACAAATCAAAGCTTCCACATTTTTTGATAAAAGTCGACTTCTATACTTGTTAAGAACATGTGAACCAATGCTAAATGCAGATTCAGATGCAAC